>NC_056731.1:90198160-90225660 GCF_019279795.1 Protopterus annectens
GTTAAGAAGCCTGATAGGAAAATCTGTTTTATAAATTCTTTCAACAGTTTGTGCTAAAAATGTATAAAAATTGCTGGACAAATGCATTATCTTGTTCAGGAAAATTGCTGATTTCTTAGTGCATGCATGTTGTACTTGGCTGAAGACTTTTTTTCTTGTAGTGACTTGTCATTCTACAACGCAATATGCTTACAATGTGCAACATTTTTTCACATCCCATTTTTTAAACTTCTGTAGCTGACTAACTGTTAAGGTAGTCACAATCCACATGTAAGTGGGAGGAGTTAAGTGACTGCTCATGCAAATTTTATACTGTCTGTCCAGATTTTAGGCTGGAAATACCTAATTTCCATAGTCTTTGTAGCATATTTTAGGGTGGGCAGGTTAAGAAGTATAGCTAGAAGGTCTGAATGATTGGGTGAGGCCTGCATGATGGATAAGACAAAAGATCTCGAGGCAGATTTAGAAGCCAAGGTTCTTCTTCAGATGTTACCAAAGCAAAGGGAACCATACTTGCTGAGGCCAATATAAGGCTATAAGGACTGTTGCTTCACATAGCCTGGTTTTCTGTAGGAACACTGTGATCAGGAGAAATGGTAGAATGACATACAGATGCCTTTATGGACACTGATGTAGAAGACAATCGTTTGGGCTCTGTCCCTGTAGAGAGATGCATAGAAAAGATCAAAGATGTTGCTGTACTGAGTGTTTATGGATGTAAATTGGTCACAACAGGTGTTTTTCAAATGGCAGGAAGTCATCCATGTCACACTTGAGTTGAGGCACCACGATTGAGACATAGGAATGCATCTTTTAACTTGCCCATGAATTGGTTGATCCAATCAATGATGTGAATTATTAAGAGAAACTGTTGTGAGGATATTATTATTTTCCCCATAATCATGGCCTCTAAGTTAAAGGGTGTAGATGTAGTGCCACTTTATTTGCTGATGTGTCATATCACTGAAAATTTTTGTATAAAAATCACTGTGACATCCTGGAAAATGTGGTCCTGGAAGGCCTACAATGCAAGAAGGACTTTGTTTATCTACAAAATATTGATTAACAGATTGGCCATTTTCTGGGCCCAAGTTCCTTGGAAAGCCTGTCCAAGCAGTGCCTCAAAATGAGGGCAGATATATCTGTGGTAACTGTGGCCGTTGTTGAAGTCAAAACAAGAGAAGATCTAGTCAACAGATTCTGGGCGTGCAACCAACTTTATACATGAGTCCATTATAACCTCAATAGGTGAACTGTTTTGTCCATATCTTCATCTAGTTGCATCAGTTTTACTCTGAATGTCCATTGCAAAATGCTTATGTGACACAGACATACTCACAGTAAATAATTCCTTTCTTTATTAATGACTCTTTTGTTACTAGAGATGAGGAACCAGTCATCTAGGTAAATGAATATGGTGATCCCCCACAATCTCTTGTGAGGTATAACCACTGCCATGCATATGTTGAACATTCTGAGGCCAAATGTCAGGATATGGAACTGATTTTTCTGTCCTCTACCCAGAAGTGCAAAATCTTTCTGGAAGCTTAATTTATATGTACTGATACATGTTTTGAAGATCCACTGAGAATATCATATCCCCTTCCTGTAAGCAGTGAAGGATTAACTGCAGACTTTCTACAAAGAACCTCAGATCACTGAAATATTAGATTGTTTTTAGGTCCTGCATTTTCTTGGGAGCAAAAAGACTCTTGAGTACACCCTGGATCCTGTATGATCTTTTGGGACCTATTACATACTCTTAAGAAGGGTCCTGGTCTTAGTTTTGGCTTCCTATTTCTGACAGGGTGGGATATCTGTTAATAGTATTTGGGTCATTCTGAAAATGTAATTTTATAGCCTCTAGATGTTATTTACCCTGACCCATTTGTATTGTGGGATAGTCAAGCATCCTTTATGATGCAGAGGTAGACAAATTTCAACTGTCTCCAGAGTGGGGGAATTGCACCAGATTTCACCAGTTCTGTTGTAGTCTTCCTTGGAAATGGTTGTGGAAATCCTAGTTCTGTGGAAAACCTTTACTTAAATGGCAATGTCTGTTGAAGGAGCTCATACAAACCTCTGTCAGAAACAGGTCAAAGGGCTGCTACTGGGATTTCTTGTACACAGTTTTTTAGGGCCTTTCTGGTTCCCAGAGAAAGACCTCTGTGAGCTAATGAATTTGACTTCCATGGCACACAACATCTTGCTTTCCTGTTCAATTTTAACCCACTTCATTTATCTTGGATCAAGATAGTGAGGAGCTATTGAAAGGGGTCACTGGTGACAGCACCATGAAATTTTATTCAAAGTCACAAAGTCTGAGCCAGAACAAAGAATCATATTTTGATACCTGTCCCAACTACCTTAGGTGACCTACCAGCTGCATTATGTATATGACACATGGAGAGCTGAAGAAATGTTCCGTATGGTCAATGCTTGTGTCTAAATTTATCTGTGACTCTCGAGGTGTAAAGTCTTTTCAGAAATTCCATTGTTTGTTAGGCTAAATCTCATCAGAAGCAATTCTTGAGATTACTGTTAAGTAACTGACAACTGTTACATATGAACTGATTGACACAAAGGCATGTTTCCTCATTCATTCCACTGCCCTCAAATCCCTGTCAGGGGAAATGGTCCACTGAACATCTGAGTGCTCTCCTTTGTTCACAGGTGCTACCACCATTGAGTCTGTAAGGTGTTCCCTACCTCAGTATAATCTTTCTTCTTGGGAGGTTGGAGTGCTATGTCAGCCATCCTCAGAATGGACTCAGGTACATCAGGTTCCTGTCATACCTGCTCCATGACCAGAACAATCATGTAGTCTGCAGGGGGAGTCACCAAAGAAGTAGATGGGATAGTCCAAAACGCCTCCACCAGAATGTCCTCATCTGGTGAGGGGGGGGGGGTCTATAGACCAAGCTCCACTCTGCCTCATTAGCTCCAATGTTCCATGAACTTTGGGTCACCTGGAGAGGAATGTGATGATCCCTCCCTTCAGTGAGGTCAGATAGCAGTGTGAGATACTCAGTTACTGAGCATATCTGCCTCTTTTTACATGTCCTCTTAGTGGGTACAACTAAAGAGAATTGTGTAAATGACTTGCAGTTGGTCAGACTCTAAAGGTCAGGGTCTTCCATGGCCTTTCAGAACCCACTGTCTCTGGTGTTCATGTCTGATACTCAGGACTTGAAATTACTGGATGTCTTGAGGTGGAACAAAAAACATATATTGTACCTACTTTTTCTGAACTTATCGGCATAATGGTTAATTTTTCCAAGTATACTGATGCTGACATTGTGACTTTTGTAGCTAATGAAACCAGTACCTAACCAAAAGTTGATGCCATGCTGCAGAATTCAGAACTGAAGTACCAGCACTAAGAGTTACCAAATGAGGCCACCATCAGCCTCATAACTAGCTTCAACACTGAGAAGTTAAATGCTGAGTACTCAGATATGAAAAATGTTCTTAAAGGGACAACTCCAAGCTCTCAATACTGACCTCTCATTACCAAGAAGCTCTACTCACTCCTGGTACTAAGGGGATGGGTGTCAAAAGCCTCAGAACCAAGTACATTGGTACTGAAGGAGCCAAACCTTTTAACATGGATGCAAAACTCACAAGGAGAACCTGAAGCTCCAATACTCCTGAATCCAAAAAAATCACCCAGGGATGGAGTTTGAGATGTCAGTGCAACTGGACCTTCCCCACCCTCGCTGAAGACAGAGAGATACAGGAAGGCACTCAAGTCAGTTTTTGTCCTGATAAAAGCCCACATCATATGCTTCCAGTCAATCAGCAAGAAATGACTCATAACAGCCACTAAAGACCTAGCTGAAGGTGACGACGAAGGATAGGATGTAAGGAATCTTGATTGCTGCATCTGGAAGGAAAAGCTTCCTGTTCTCTTCCTTGAAGAAGGATCCTGAAACATGGATACCTGCAGCTAGATAAATCTGAAGTGGAAAATTGGGAAGGAGGCTGTGTGACCTTAAATGGGTGAGATACTGCTTGAAGCTACAGTGAGGTTGTGTTAATTTGACATGCTGAGGGGCTTCCACCATTGGGGTCTTAAGGGAGGAAGATCTGCTCTCTGAAACTGGATGTCCCGTTCTCTTCTCTCTCTGAATCTTTTTATTCTCCTTCTCAATATGTTTTATTTCTTTGAAGACAGTGATTCTATTAAGAGCAATTTCTTATTCCTCTCTTGAAGGGTGCAGTGGCTGAAAGCCTTGCAGATGTCACATGACTCCTTAAGGTGTTCTGGTCATAGGTACACCATGCAGAGGTTGTTGATATCCTGGGGTAGGATTTGTTGTCCACAGCAGCCACACTTTGAAAAAACATAGGCTTTGTCCATGCTTTAACATACAAATATCTAAGTATTTATTAAGTAAGAAAACAGCAAGTGCAACTAGAATTCTATTTATTAAAAAAAGCAAGCCTTTTCACACAGAATGAACTATTCCTGTGAAAAATAAATCATAGTGCAATAAAGGTAAACATCACAGATGTACCGAACCCTGAAAAATATCTAAATCAAAGAAAAGTGACAAAAGTAAAATGCTTAGCAGTTAGACCCAACCACCCACCTGGGAACATGGAGGATGAATAAATGTTAAACAAACTATTGAAAGCAGGGTGAAAGGCTATTAATTTTAAAGACAGAAAAACTCTGACAGAAACCCTGCCTGATTTTTAAAGATAGTAAGTGATTTTGTTTATCTTTTAGCAGAAACTGGTGAAGATTGTATCTTTTATATGATGGAGTGTCAGTGGCACGAAAGGTAGAATGCTCACTTTTAGTGCATAAGATTGTGGGATTTATTCCCACTCCAGGTGGAATGATTGTTGACACTACAGCACTGCACTCCTAAGTGTGTAGATTTTTGGAGGAGACATTAAACCATGGCCCCATATGCTTGACTTGGTGGTAGCTCCGGCGGATGTAAAAGATCCCATCGCACTTATTGAAAACAGTACGGAATGTTCCCCAGTGCCCTGGCCAAATTTCTCCTAGTAGTATAAATACCAACTTGGGTTTCCTCTGAAAATTGTCTGTTATTGGGACTAACCTGGTCCAGCAAAGGATAAAGAAAATAATGGCAGCAAGCAAGATCTAGCATGGAGGAGGAGGAGAGGTGCATTATGGAAGGGAAAGTACACGTTGTAGGGAGGAAATCTAATCAACAATGTCCCCTCCTCCCACAACTAGTCATACTTTGAAGTGGATGGACTACATAATCTAAGTTCTGCACACATTTTAGAATATACCAGTGCATTAGGGCTTGATATGCAGTGGTGTAAACATTTCCTCCAATTGATTTGGTCAGGTTGACTATTGTTGATGTAGCATTCTGACCCCACGTAAATATTAGAAAAAGGGGGTTGCTGATGACAATAATTATTTTTATATCCTGATTGTACAAACTAAAAGACACCTGTCTAAAAGGAAGCTGTGAGGTACTCCTCTGTTGTATACTATAATTTCATCAAAACATGACTTACATTCTAAAGTGCCATGTTCTATTATTAACCAGGCTTTAACTCAGGTTACAAGAGGTATCTGAATCCCTATATAGTAAATTCCCTGGTTTGGCACCTATGTTTATAATGGACACAGGAAGCTTGTAAATGGTTCATCTCAAGCCCCTGCTTACACTTATCAAGAGTACAAGAACTTGTCAGTAATATGGGATGCATGGCTAGACTTAAAAAGGCCCTTGTGGTCATTCGCCTAGTAAACACCTATGAAACTATGAATCTGTGATTATTCCAATCAAAGATAGTGGAAAATAATCTACAACTATCACTTCTGTCTGAATGTTTGTTTCCAATTGCATTAAAACCTCTTTTCAACTACATGTTTTAATTTTCTAAAGGTAGTAGTTTATCTTTAAAGTAACAGAACAATTAGATAGAAAGTTTACAAGCTGTCTACTAAATAATCATTACTGCAGTCACTACATAGGTTGTAAGCAGCCATTCATTTTTTTTTAATAATCAGTATTCCCAACAAGCTGCCACCCAGGCAGGTGCTCCATTCATCTCCACTTTGTTACAGTACTGGTTAGCCTGCATTATGACATACTGATCATTTTAAATTACCTTGACCTTTACATTAAGTATGTCATGATCTATTAATATACAATGATAACTTGTGTTCATATATAAAAGAAAAATGCATGTTTCAGTTCTCAGTATGATTTGAACTCTCAGATTCTCATTACATATCTTAGTTTTTCATTGATGACGACTGAAAAAAAAGTTTAACAAAACACATACTTCTGGATGTCTGAGCTTCTGTTTGGGACTTTTCCTTGTAACATTCTGACTTAAATATACATGCAGTGCACAAGGTTTATTTATGTCATAGGATATTAATTGTGCTAGGAGTATAATGTGTTTCTGAGCAATTCAAAACTGGTTCTCTATCCATTCCTCTATCACTAGTCTACATTTTATTCCAAAATACATAGTTATTTCAGATATACCAGGCAAGTTACAAATGCTGCAAGATGCTGCTTCATTCCTAGAACTCTGTAAGAGGTGGTCTCGTTTGCTAGATTTTGCATTTGCATACTTCTTCTTATGTTTCTGTATTAGGTTTTAGTCTAACTGATATTTGAGCATGCTTTGCATTTCTTAGTCTTATTTTACCTTTAATCTGATTCAACATAAAGCAAAGTGGTGTTAATGTATTCAACAACTGCATCAGTCTGTTTTTATTTTCTTGTCATGTGATTTGCGTCATCTAACTCTACACTAAGGCTAGTATTCATAGTCAGTTGAGCAAATGCGTTAAGGCTGTTGGGGCCATGCAAAAATGAGTACTACCAAGCTGTGATTCATAGAAGTCATTTACACCAATGCACAGTGACCTATAATGTACTTGTGCAAATGAGCAAATAATTTGATGGAAATGAGGAGTGACATAAATCGTTGTATGCTAATGAAGCCCATTTTACACCATTTGTAGTTCATAGTCATATTTTCTTGCTTTTGCATGCTGGTTGCAGATGTGCTATAAAAAGAGAAACATCAATTCTATCAGAGTTGCCATTGGTGAAAATGCTATCAGTTGTGGTGAGCTTTGCTATTTTTAGGTTGGATTTGTGGCATCAGAATGTCTGCCATAATTTTCAAAATGTTCTTCTGTATGTGGAGATACCGGTGTAGAGGTACAGGGTTGTTCCTACTCTGCAAGAGTGAGTAGAATGTCAGCTTGTGTTTGCCATTGTGATGGACTATCACTTTCTGTAGGGGTATTAACATGTTGTGATGTGACAGAACCTGCCATTAAACTTAGGGACTGCCTGCCACTTCCCTCAGACTTCATCATATATATGACTATGTCACCATCATCATCATCATTATCATAATCATCATCATAATCACTGACACTTGTCATGTACACTGCCTTCATTTCCATTATTTGTTGATCTGCAAGGGTAACCTAATAATAATGAATTGTGAAGTGTTTAATTAAAAATCTTTGTCATCATTCAATTTTGACTATTACAGGTGACATTTTAAGCTAAGTTTCAGGTGATTAGGAATGTAAATGCCACTGCAGACATTGATTAGATGGAACAGCATCTACACCACCTCTAATTATTCTAATTGGTGCACCATCTCCTGTATCATAATCATTCTCACAAATGGACAGAAGGTATTCATCATCTGCTGATAACTTAGTAACATTCAGAGCCCCCATTCCCCTGTAGTCATCTGAGAAATTGCATTTTGCCAGGCCTTGCTTTTAGCACATGCTACCATATCATATGTCCTTTTCTTGCACTATGGCAATGCTTTGTTTCTACCTCCAAATGCATTGATTTTAACAACTATTTGACTCCAGGCTCTGTTCCTCTCAGCTTGTCTGGGCCCCCTTTACAAAAAAGAAGTTTCCCATATGTCCTTAGTGATGCCATGAAGACATAATTTTTCTTATGGCTAAAGGTGTCATTTCTGTGAATTGATTCCTTATTCTCCAACCATACTAGAGGAAAACAAAAGAAAACAAAACAAACAAAACAAATAAATAAATAAAAAGAAAGGGGGTAGAGGGCTACAGTCAGACAGCTGTGATGATATTAATTGGGTGATATCGTCTGTTACAGTAGAAACCAATTCCCAACTCGTCCTACCACCAAGAGTAACACAATAAACAGCGAACCAGCAATGTTATTTAACTACACAACTACAGTTTATTCAATGATAGTGATTGCACACACACACACACACACACACACACACACACACACACACACGCAAACACACAGGCACGCACGCACACACGTGCACAAGCACACTCACACACACACCACAGACACACAGACACACACACACACACACACACACACACACACACACACACACACACACACACACACACACACACACACAAACTACCTGCAATACTGTCTACCATTGTTTATTTTCCCTCACTGTCAGGAAAATCTCATTTGTTACATGTGTATGTCTGTCCTTTGCACACTGGAATTTCTCAAGCACAAAAAGCACTATTTTCCCATGTATGCACAATCACTACACTACACTTCCTTAATGATCATTTAGTAAAATTAATGTACTGCACATATCATGAGATATAACTTCAAAAGGAAAAAAAAATACAGGTTATGCAATGATATGAATACATGCACACTACACATCAAATTTTATTGCAGATGACCTTTAAATCAATATTAAGTAATTGGTAAAGTGTCGCTTACTAAATAATAATTATTTTCAAAAGATTTCCTTACCTTGAAATGGCAGCAGAATTCTAAGACACTTGCCACCTATCTTGGCTATTTGCAAATTAATATGGTGATGCTCAATCTATTGGTGTAAATTCAGGGCCATTCACATGTGCATTAGGCAAATCAGGCTAATTTATATGCATATCTATGAATCATACTGGTACACAAATATGTCTCAAGGTATAACAGTGTATTTTGACTTTTCAACAATTGTGAATGCATATCCCATAGTACATGAACTTATTTCAAAGATACATGTTTCTGAACTCCACAGCACTCTGTAGCTATACCAAGCTTTCTGCAGAGCAATGCTGATTCCCCTAAAGTAGCCAAAGTGAGAATATAGTTGAAAAATTCAAAATTGAGTCATCTGATTGTCACATTAGCAGCAATCGACACAATAATCCCTGGTCATCCAACAGTGTCTTTAACACCCTAACAACTGGTACATATCATAAAGTCATAAAACTAATAATTCACATTCCTGTTGACATTTATTTTCCTCTACCTTAAAAAATACATTTTCACTACATTACACATATTGCTGTTAGGGTATACAATGATTTTATCAGTAAGCTTTAATAATGACAGCTATTATCCATATATGAAAAAATATATATGACACATTAAGAGGACAGCTGTGTGTTTTGCTTTAAGAAAAATCAGTATGTGACAAAGCAGTATCAATGCTCTAAGGAGCATCATGCTCTATTTTCTACATGATTCATACCTGGAGAAGATCCAGGTATGCATGCATCACAATATGTAGCAGGTATTAGAGGGCCACCTGTCAGTCCTGACAGGTATAACCTGCTCTGGTCGGCAGTGTCATCAGAAGTATGATGATTTGCAAAAGCATAGTGCTGACCAGCTGGTTAAGTGGGTTGACTAGTTTCTGGCAGGAAGGTCAAAGTTTTTATGTGTATTTTATATATATATATATATATATATATATATATATATATATATATATATTATAAAATATGATTAAAATATTGTGTAAGTGCATGTACTTGCAAACAGAGATATCTGTACCACAAAATATTAGTTATACTGCTGTTATGAAATGTATAGAAAATGAGTAGCATATCTGGAGTCAAACATCCGTCTTTTGTACAAAAAGAAATGTTAGTACTGTATTAACAGGTTACAGTAATTAATAGAAATGTCAGTTACGAGTATTAAAATGACAATCCATAGGTCTCAACCTCTTAAGATGCTAACATGGAACTCAGATCTTAGCAATGTGTGACTAACAGTCAAAATGTGGAGCACCATATTTTCACACTGCATGAACACATACAATTTCCATGGTGCCTACTTAAAATGGGCATACTGCCAAAGTCATGAAGTTCATTTTTTTTTAATCCCATTCACTACCAATGAATGTCTAGTACACAGAAAACTATACTACATGACCATCCTACAAGCAACGATAATAATTTGATAACATTTTTATATTTTCCATTATTTTTGTCCTCTAAGTTACGAAAAATAAATAAATAAATACAAAATCTCAGTCATTGATTAACCACTTACCTCTGGAATTAAATGAGGAAAGCAGCTGGATCTCCACCATGAGTCCACAGCCCCCTCAAATGCTGTACAGAATGCATTCAGGCATGATCAGGAAATCATAAAGAAAAAAATGAAAGAGCATCAACCACACTACCACCATGAGAATCCAGCAAAGGGTGGCCCCAATGCATGGGCGCCAGAAACATAGAGTGCGGGCAGAGGGGAACCCCCCCCCACACTTTTGCAGATCATCCATACCTCTGTCCCTTTCATTTTCTGCACCTCCCACCCATATTTCCAGCTGTTTTGTTTTCCGCGATGACGTCAGCGCACATATTTCCGGCTGTTTTTTGAGAGCGAGATATTCAGAAGCTGCTGCAGAAGGTATTTATTTCAGAAGCCTAATGGAGTTTGCTGCATCTGGAGGACAGGAGTTAATTGCAGAGTGGACTGGAGAGTCTCTCTATCAGAATGCTACAGGAGTTAATTGCAGAACGGAGTGTGTGTTTGTGTGTGTGTGTGTGTGTGTGTGTGTGTGTGTGTGTGTGTGTGTGTGTGTGTGTGTGTGTGTGTGTGTGAGTGCACGTGTGTGTGTGAAAAAGAGCCTAAAGTTCCTAGCCACCATCACTTGTGAATTTATGCCTCACATTTTTGTTCTGTTCTTTCTGGTTTGCAGGACCTTGCAGGAGCAAAACCTTTTATTCTAGCAATTTTCTAAGGTTATAAAATCAGCATTTGAAATGTGTCCCTATTTTGGGGCTGTATTCCCCCATTATTGGCTTTGTTCTGTATTTTTGTGCTAAGAGGTTAAGAGCTATGGTGAAAAGTGAGAACTGAATTCACTAAATGATATGATAGCCATTTAAGTTTGCCTTCCTGTCTTTCAAGAAACTGCTGGTTTAGTTTAGTGGTATGTAGCTATGACTTTAGTGCGCAGTGTTCTGGGTCCAAGATTTGGCAGTGAAATGCATGGTGGTAACAACATTTTATGCAAGCAACTTTCCAAAATTATACACACAATGTTTAAAATGTGTCCCTGGTTTTTGGCCTTTTGCCCTCCCCCACCACCCAATAGAAAATAAGTTCAAGAAGCTGTGCAACATGCCTATGTCTTACAGTCTTCTGTGATTCTGTATTTATATATTGTGTGTAGAAGTAGACTGTTATCATGGAAATGTTCTGAATAGGGCAGTACTGTCATTGTTGCATGCATTTTGCTTCATTGCCTACTGGAAAAATGTTCAATCAATAAATATAAATGCAGTTGTGTGGAAGTAGACCTTTATGATGGAAATGTTCTGAATAGGGCAGTTTTATCATTATTGGTGAATGCATTTTTGTTTCATTGCCTACTGGAAAAATGTTTAAACAATAAATTTAAAATGCGTTCTAACTTAAGTCTAAAAAGTATGCTGTATTATACAAGGAATATAATTTAATACACTCAAGAAGGTGAATCAAGGAATGTATACATGCATGCATGGCCCTAAAAATGTGTTTGAAAACAGCCCAGAGGAAAATGTGGAAAAGCTCAAAATCATGGGCATATTTTAAGCTTTACTCTTGTTACCAAAGCAATGGATGAAGATAAAACAGTTCACACCACATTTCCTTGACCTGGCCAAGCCTTTTGACACAATCCCCTACTCAGGTGTAGTACAAAAGATGAATAATGTAGGAGCAAACACATCACCAGCTGCAAAATGTCTTAGCCTGGATGTCCAGAAATATAACCACTGAAACAATCATTTTAGGTGATGTTAACATCAACTGGCAGAATTTTACTTCAGACAACTGCCAGCATAAACCTCTTTGTTTTTCATAGCTTATCTCAACAGATATAACAAACAAATGCCCATGGCTTGATACTAAATTGTTTTCTTATATCAGACTCTAATCAATTTATAAAAACTGGCATTTTCCCCATCTCTCTAAGTGATCACTCACCTGCCTACACCCGCAGACCAATTTGCCATTTATCTAAACAACATCAGTATAAACTAACCCACAACCTATCGCATTGCAATCAAAACATCTTAAGAAATATACCAAAATGTATGAACTGGTCTGCCTTAAAAATTCTGCCTCTAGAAGACACAGTTACTGCCTTCCTGGATACTTTCAAAAGGGGTTATCTAAACTCTGTAAACAATTAATGAGCAGCAGAGATTAAGCATGGAAAAAATGGTTAAAGTATAAAATCCATAATCAGCAGGTCATAATCCGAGTAAACAAAAGACAAAACCAATTCTATATGCTGTTTCAAAACAAACATAAAAATAACCCCAAACAGTTCTGGTGATCTATTAATTCACTTCTTAGTCCACGTTCGAAACGTAATCCCACCACTCATCCCAATAAATCCTCACTTCAAGCAGGCACCATATATAATACTTATTTTACTGATTCCATAGCCCATATAACCACAAATATAAGCTAGCCAATCTCCGCCCTTCTTATAAACTCTTAAAATGCCAGTTGTGTTTCAACTTCCCATCCAACTACAACTATAAAGTTATCTATTATTTCCACCACAACCCCATCTAAACTATCTCCATAAACTTTGTAAATTTCTGTCTAAAACTTGTGCCTGCCAACATTATAAAAAACTTCTGTTTAAAATGAAAATCAGCTCATCCTCTGCAGGCAACCTCCCAGAAGAATATCTAAAACTAGCTGCTAAAGTTGTAGCACATCTGATTAATATCCTCAGTAATAGATCAGTCAGTGAGCCTTATGTCCCAGAAATCTGAAAAAAGTCATTAATTCATTATTCTCCTACATAAAGGAGGTAATTCCACTGAAGTATCTAACTATCAACCCATCACTATCCTGTCCCGTCTCTCTAAGCTACTAGAAAAATGTGTCCATAAACAAACATCTACCAAACATAGATTTTTGGCCTGAGCACAGGGCAGCAACTGCTTTATTTTCTTTCACTAAAACTGTCGATAATGTCAGAGACACTGGCAAACTTGTATCATCACTATTCTTGGACCTTTCAAAGGCTATTAATACTGTTTCTCATACAAAACTTTTACAGCTTCTGTCTAACCTAGGTCTGTCTCCTGCCTCAGTTCTATGGTTTACCAGCTATTTATTCAATAGGCAGCAATCTGTAAAATTGCAAGGCTCCATCTCACCATACCTACCAAACTTAACTTGCATTCCACAAGGTTCTATTTGTGATCTCCTCCTGCTCAATGTCTTTATCAATGATCTACATGCTTCATGCCACCCAGGTTCTGTTAAACAATGTGCTGATGATTCACCCATCATACACTCTTCAAACAATCTCACCCACCTACAACAGATAACCCAAGAAGCTTTCATCTCTATTGAACTATTGCTTATTGCTTAACTATTCCCATCTTCTACTTACCCCTAAGAAAACTATGCTTCTCCTCTTTACCCCCAAATCACTCACTGTTAAAACAAACAGACAATAAAATTCAACATCACTTCTCAGAAATCGGCCCTAATACCAACACTTAGGTGTAACATTAGTTGCTAATCTTAAGTTTGACCCAGTGCATAGCAACATAAAAAAATCATCAGATACTTGATATTTTCTGTAGACAAAAACTAAAAACACATTCACAAAATACACATTTGCCATGAGCTACCTGCTATCCTCAATCCTGTATTGTGCTTCTATTGTTCTAACATCAACATCTCCCTAAAATCAAAACTAGAATTATGATACAACAGAACCACAAAACTTGCTAAAAATGCTGCCTACCACAGCCATCACAGTACCTCTCTTCAAAATCTCAAATGTTTAAAACTTTGACAACATCTTTGCTGCTTACACCTCTTAACTGGCCATAAAATAATATATGACCCACTAACTACCCCTCCTTTAGACCCATACTCCACAGCTACTTACCCAAATGATGCCTTAGATACATCTTCTTACTAAACACAAACCTAAGAAACCAGCAGGTCATAGATTACACTTCCATTGCCACTACACTATTTAAGGTATTAACTAGCTGTCTAACTTGCCATTTACCCCTTAAAGATGATGACTTAGAAATAGACAATACTGAGGAGCAAATTTAGATCTTTATGGAAATCCTAATATAGTCATCCTGCTTTTAATTTCTGTAAAAAATAAACATTTACATGTCGTACTTTAAGAGAAATAACTTTCATGAAAGACAAGAGACAATGGTTATTATTATTTTTTCTTTCAGATACTTAATGCTTTAGAGGGTTGTAGGTGGATGTATCCCTTCTTTGATGGAAAGTCTTCTACTGTTATTATAGCAATAATTATTTTAAGCTAGATCATATTGAAATAACATCTCTACAACATCAGATGGTGGTGAATTTCCTGCGGTGAAAACTTTTAAGATCTATAATCACATCATAAAATAATAGTGCTGACTATGAATGGCTTCTTGGGCTTTCACACTATCAGACCACATGACTCCAACTGTTTAAACCTGTTTGTCTCCCGCCACTGTTCTGTGGTTTACCAACTATCTATTCAAAAGGCAGCAATCTGTAAAATGGCAAGGCTCCATCTCACCATACCTAACAAATTTAATTGGCATTCCACAAGGTTCTATTTGTGGTCTCCTCCTGCTCAATATTTTTATCAATGATCTCCACACTTCATACCACCCAGGTTCTCTTAAACAATGTGCTGATGATTCACCAATCATCCACTCTTCAAACAGACTCACCAACCTACAACAGATAAAAACTGAGGGTAATGCTACTCAATGCCAGAAGTCTAAATCTCAAAATGCACTCACTCGAGGCACTCCTTAAAATGGAGAACATCAATATTTGTGCAGTGACTGAGACCTGGTTCAAGGCTCTAGAGAGCACCAGCATTACCAGCCTATAACTCATACCACACTTTTCGGCCGTCTAACCTGGACCAGAACACCAGAAGTGGAGATGTGTCCATATTCATTAAGGATATCCACACCTCCAGGCTATTTGCACAGCATAATGCATCCAAGGTTATCCAAGTGCAACTAACTCTGGTCAAAATTGCAATCCAAACTGAAGCTTGCTACAGATCCCCCACCATGCCCCAGGATTTGCACTCTTCTTTTCCTGATATACTCGAAAATATTAGGTTTCAACCAGACACCCTAATAATGGGCAATTTCAACTTCCCACCATTAACTGGTAAAACTACTCATGTACCAACTCCTTCACTCAACCCTTTCTGGAATTCATAAATTCCAATGCCCTGGATCAACTTATCCACACCCCCACCAGGGGCAACAATATCCTAGGCCTACTCATTACCAACATGAGTGACCGGTGTTCCACACCTGAAGTCAACTCCTCGTTGGTCAGAACCGACCATAAGATAATCACCCTAAATATCTGCATTCCGCCCCCACACACCATTAAGGAAACCATGGTAAAATATTTCTCCAAAACCAACTTCATGCTTCTTAAGACAGAAATGGTGAATGTCATGACACCCATGCAGATGGACAATACAGTTACGACTGCTGAATCCTACACAAATGCACTTTATAAGCACTTACACGTGTGCATGGATCACGCTGTATATGAGGGTAAGGTGGTTCAGACAGCTTACCTTGACCTCTCCAAGGCTTTTGACACCATCCTCCATTCTGGAATTATAGCTAAACTCACTAAACTAGGTATAAATCCCTACATCACAAGATGGGTCACCAACTGGCTCACTGACAGAACCCAAACTGTAAAAGTTGCAGACTACAAATCTGACTTCAAACCAGTGACAAGTGGAGTACCACAGGGATCAGTCCTGTGACCTCTCCTGTTTGGTCTCTACTTCTCTGAAGTAAAGGCTAACACAGAAGGCCTCTGGCTAATGAAGTTTGCAGATGATTGCAAACTAGGAGACATAGTCAAGTCCCCAAATGATGTGGACATTCTACAGAAGGGCCTCACTGAGATAGATGCCTGGTGTCAGAGTCATGGCCTCAAGCTCAATGCCAAAAAGTGCATTGTCATCCCCTTTGGTAAAAAAGTCTGTACCCATGAACTACCACATAAATGGCAGTCTACTTAACACTGAATGTGTGATAAGAGAGCTTGGGACCCAGGTGTACATTATACTCTCCTTTGATAATCACATCGCCACAGTAGTCAGGAAATCCTTCTATGTTGCACACCTCATTACAAAAGGGTTCTCTTCCAGGAAAAAGAAGGTCATTGTTCCCCTCTACACGGCACTCATTAGACCCATTATAGATTACAATGCCCGTTTTGGAATGTACCTCACAAGACATCTGCAGCAGCTGTAAAGGCCACAGAAGTATCTCACAAAGAGGATTACTGGCCTCAAACAGATACCCTACACTGACCGTCTCAGAAAACTCTGTAGCATATCATGTACTCCAAAGAGATCTCTGCCTAACATATAAAGCTGTATTAAACCCAGAGCTGTTGGACATGCTACACCTAAGAAAATCCCAATCCCTCCAAACTACATGCTCTAAGGGCCTAATCCTTGTCACCACAATAAACAGGATATGCTGGAGGGATAGATTCCTGTCCCACAGACTTCCTATACTCTGGAACAAGCTACCCATCTATGTTAAGCAAAGTTCCTCATTAGCACTCTTCAAGAAAAATCTTGATGAGTGGATGGGAAATAGGAAATACACCCCGTGGATCACTTCTGTGGCTCTGCTGGACAGTGGCACAGGAAAATAACTTTCTTGGGTGGTGCAAGCCAGGGACCCTTGTTGGCTAGGCTTACTTAGGCCCTTGGGCTGATAGCCTAGTACCTACCTATGAGCCTATGAAGCTATAACCCAAGAAACTTTCATCTCTATTGAACTATTGCTTAACAATTCTCATCTTCTACTTTCCCCTAAGAAAACTACACTTCTCCTCTTTACCCCCAAAACACTCACTGTTAAAACAAACAAACAAAAAAAATTCAACATCACTTCTCAGAAATTGGTCCCAAATACTAAGATTTAGGGGTAACAATAGTTGATAATCTCAAATTTGACCTTCATGTGCAGAGCAGCTTAAAAAATCATCAGATACTTGATATTTTCTGTAGACAAAAACTCTTTATAAACACATTCACAAAATATACCTTTGCCATGAGCTACCTGCTATCTTCAATCCTCTATTGTGCTGCTATTGTTGCAAACCTCAACATCTCCCTAAAATCAAAAACTGGAATTGTGCTACAACAAAATTGCACAACTTGCTAAAAATGCTGCCTATCACAGCCATCAGAGTACATCTCTTCAAAATCTCAAAAGGTTAGAACTTCCACAACATTGTAGCTGCTTACAACGCTTAACTACCCATAAAATAATATATAACCCACTAACTACCCTATCTTAGTTCCATACTCCACAGCTACTTACTCAAATGACCCCTTAGATACATCTTCTTACTAAACACAAACCTAAGAAACCAGCAGGTCTTAGCTTGTTCTTCCATTGCCACTACACTAGTTAAGAGATTAATTAGCTGTCTAACTTGCCATTTACCCCTTAAAGATGATGACTTACAAACATACAATAATGAGGAGCAAATTTAGATCTTTATGAAAATCCTGATATAGTCATCCTGCTTTTATTTTCTGAAAAAATTAAATATTTATCTGTCCTACTTTAAGAGAAATAATTTTCATGAAAAACAAAAGAGACAATGATTGTTATGTTTTTCCTTCAGATACTTAATGCTTTAGAGGGTTATAAGTAGAGGTATCCCTTCTTTGATGGAAAATCTTCTACTGTTATTATAGCAATAGTTTCTTTAAGTTAGATCATATTAAAATAACATCTCTACAACATCAGATGATGGTGGTGGATTTCTGGGGATCCACATTTTTAAGATCTGTAATCACCTCATCAAACAGAAGTGCTGACTGTGAATGGCTTCTTGGGCTCTCTTATTCCATGAGGCCACATAACTTCAACTGTGTTTTTTTCCAGGATGAAATTTAGTTGGATCAGCTAAAAATCCTCTTTTATGACAGAAAACTGGAGCTACTGCTGAGGGAATATACAAGACAAGGTTTTGAGCCAAATTACTCCTCACATTATTAATGACATCATAGTTCTTCCATTGCATGATCACCTTGCTTCAGGGAATCATGTAAAATTACACAGTGGGCTCTTACCTATCCTTTGTGGGATTAAATTTCAAACTTTTTTTTGTACTGAGGAAAGTTGCTCAGTGGAAAACAATTCTTGCCCTCCCCATGATTTGTATACCTGCCACTTTGCTGAAATTGAGTATCGTAATACTCCAGCCCTTCTTCACAGTTATTTTTCAGCATCTGTTTATGTCCATTATGGACATGACTTCTGCTGCTGGACTATAAGGCACACATGCCTCTGGATTCACTATACTTCAGTGTAGGGCTAGCTTACTCCTGCACAGAAGTGGTTGTTTAGGAACATATTAATGAAGGCACGCTGCCTGAGCTCCTAATCTTACATGGAGCATGTAAGAGTGCAGGGGCATGTCTGAGAGCAGAGCTCTCAGAATATACATGCCACTGCAAGAAAGAACAGCAGAAAGCTCTGAAAGAATGAGCGAGACCGCTCATAGGTGTCCACATACCCCCAGCAACACATCCTCCATGTATAGAAGAGCGATAGTAAACACAAACAATATAAGGATCCAATTTTTTTTAGAAAAGAGATTAAATTTAACGGTAGGTGCACAGGTATGCCCATTGCTTAGCTGCAGTTAATGCATCTTAAATGGCAGAAGAGGATAAAAAGGAAGATATATGCAAATGAAGCAGTGTAGTAATAGTGTAGTGGGCAGAGCATTTGCCTTATGAGCAGTCATTCCTGGTTTGAGTCCCACTGCAGCATATTCCATTTTCCATGTCATGACCAATATTTGTAGTTGCATAACGTACTAAACATATATCTGTAAACTGGAGTACTGCATTAACTGCAGATGTGAGGTTTCAGTGTCATAATGTTGCAAAGTCTACAGATAAACACAGGAATCAGAGATACAAATGGAAGGTAAAATGTGTAACGAATGATAACTCCATACAGCTTCCAAATACCCTGCCTTCCCAAGAACCATTAGACATTACTGTCGAAATTACTGCAGAGGTAAGCGGGAGTAAGCACTAGTAAGCAAGTGTAAGCACTATTAAGTAGTAGTAAGCTGGAGAAAGCATATGTAAGCACTAGTAAGTGGGTTTAAACCCATTTCCGTGGGGGTAAGCAATGCACACACAGGTTAAGCAATACTGAAGCTAACTCTCTGTAAGCATATTTAACAGGAGGTTAGCATTGCTTACATTCATGCAAACCCACGCAAATCCACTTACAACTGCTTAAAATTGCCTTAATCACTCTGAATCCAATGACCCTTGTTCTGCCCAGCAACAAAATAAGCCACCTCTGTAAGGCTCAAACCCAGGACCCTGCACACCATAACCAAAGTGATGTACAATTAAGCCATGTCAGATATACATACTCCTGATGTTTTCACAAACATATCATCTAGCCCAGTCATTCAACTGTACAGGAAATGTATTTAAACATGTAGATGTATGTGTGTGTGTGTTTGTTGATATATATATATATATATATATATATATATATATATATATATATATATATATAAATATATATATATATCTATATATCTATATATCTATATATATATATATATATATATATAATTATATCTAAGTAGATATATCTATATATGTATATGTATATATATATATATATATATATATATATATATAATACATATGCATACATCTATAGATATATATGTCTACATCTATATGTCTCTCTCTCTCTCTCTCTATATATATATATATATATATATATATATATATATATACAGCAATATATATATATATATATATATATATATATATATATTATATATTTTATATATATATATATATATATATATATATATATATATATATATATTGGAAAAATATGTAATAGTAATATGCATGCTTAGTGCATTTAGTGCATTCGAGATTTAAAAGGGTTAATACATTTATTCTGTTCACACTGCATGAATCTGCACAGCCATTAGAAACTTAACAAGAAGCATTCTATTTTCTGCTAATGTCAGCAAATAACAAGAAGTAATTCATTTCTGCTAATGTCATGAAAATTAACAAAGGGATATTGATTTCTGCTTATGACATGAGAAAACATGCAGTTGCTAGAAGCCATTGATAAAGAAAACAATAGATGCTTGAAAGTTTAAACCGTAGTCAGCATTACTTGTGCTGAAGCTAGAAATGTACCTTGAATCTAGGTAAAATGTAACACATGTATTAGAACAGTACAATAGTAGAATTGAAATGCTGAAATGGACTGACATAAACCCAAGGCCAGGTTGTTTTTCTCAAAATGTTTTTTGCAGAATGACAGATATTTTTAACTTGGTCAGCAATAAGTCTAACAATATTTTCTGTAGAACATACAGGAAGCTGTGTCTAACTATGTCAGCAATAGAATGTAACATTTTCTATGTGAAAGGAAGAGAACTGTATAAGTATAACCTACTAATCATTATTTATCCAGACAAACCCTGTGCATACATGCTTTGACTCCTTGCTACAAGTAATAAAGAGTGCCTTGCTTGAACCTAACGTGAACTGGTCTTTGAAGTTTTTTCCTTTCACAGATAAGTCCTTTGGACCGGAACCCTCTCTTCACCTCGGATCAGATGGGCCAGTTGGTTGAAACCGTATGGGGAAGAAACTAAATGGGTTCTGCTTATCTGAAAAGCCCTCCAACTGAATTGTCGTTCAAAAGAGGCCAGCCACTTTCTGATCTGTGTCTGAAGGACGGGTCTCCGCGAATTGGTGATCAATCATGTGGGCTCAGGTAAGGTGAATCTACTTTTTTCTATTTTCTGTTTTAGATCAGGGACTAGATGTGTATTGTTTTTGTTAGACTGTATTTTTCTTACAAGTCAGGGACAAAAAAGATTACTGTCTTGTCATAGATCAGTAGAAACAGAATAAGTAGGCAGTCATTCTGAAGAGACTATAACAAAATCCGTGGTACCTCGTTAAAAAATAAGAGAAGTTACGTAACGATAAAATTGTAGAACAAAATGGGCAATAATTGCACAAAAAGACCCCAAAATCCACCATTAACAGAAGACGCAAAATACATGCAGTCACAGAGCGCCGACAATATTAAATATTATTCAAAATGGGTTAATATGTACGAATTTGACGGAAAATTTGAAAAATCCTCGCTTATCAAACTTATCAAACAACTCAAAACCGATTCTTAAGATCGGGTAAAAAAGCAACGTAAATTAGGAATTCCTCAGGCACACAGGTGGATTGAGGAAATAAACCGTAGGGAACAAAAGAACAAAAATTCAAAAGCAATGTTTTTAGATAAGGAGGATAATAACCTAGTAATAGCATCAGCACCTCCACCTCCCTTATGAAGCAAGTGAACAGGTTAGTCCACCCCCGTGATATCCTGTGGTCATTGAAGAAAGAGGCATTATGAAAATAAAACCGTATATTAGAGATCCCATCGAGACCAGGTCTTGAACAAAGGCAGGTAACTCAAATGAAGACATTGAGTTATGGCAAATGGTTAAAAATTCACACTCTATAAGTGAAGGAGAAGAAATATGTCCACTTATAGAAGTACCCAACCCTCAGGCAGGTCAGGACAATCAGGACCCAACTATTTTAGTGTATAGATCTTGGACTCCGGAAGACATCTGGAAAGCCAGTGAGGGAATTCCCCATCCAAAGGTTAATTTTAGAAAATTCTCAGAAGATTTACAAGGAATGAGGCTGAGTTATAACTTAAATGGAGAAGAGGTAGAAAAAGTAATTAGACAAATTGTAGGGCCAGATTGGTATATGATTAGTGGGAACTGGAATCCCCGTGACGCTGCACAAAGACCCCTCCCACATAGTCAGGAATCACTAGAAGGGGCTAGCGAAGAAGGGACAAATGAGAATGTGATAGAGGGAGTAGAGGAAGTGCAGGAAGTTAGTGACAATGAAGAAGATGAAATATTAGACCTAGCTTTACTGAGCTTGGAGCTCTATTTAGCAGACACAAAACCAGAAGTTACACTCTTGGTAGAAGGGAGGGAAGTCAAATTCTTTTGTTACTCAGGGGCATCACGAACCCTGATACATCCCTCGAAACTGCCAGAAAACACAGAGACACCTGATTACATACTGGTCAAAGCAGCTAATGGACAGCTGTATCGGGAGCCTCTCTCCCGTAACATTGCAATAACTGATCCAGTTTCAGGATTGACACAAAAAAGCAAAATTGTTTCTGCAAAATGCCCAGTAAATCTCTTGGGCAGAGACCTCATGCAGCTATTTAGTATATCAGTATTCCCAACCATGCAGGGTATGGAAGCACAGCGACAAATTGATACCTTTGCAGTGCAATTGGAGGGTGAAATGTTTTATTGGTACAGCCAGGACTTGGTTACAACTGGTTCAGGGACTGTAACCAAAGAGTTAATGAATGTAGCCGTCAGCAAGTTCTCCTCCCTTGACATTGATAAGCAACACCTGTTGCACTGTACCCTGTATTATTGTAATGCACCAGGACCTGATACATAATGTGAGCAAGAATTGTTTAAGAATCATGCAAACAGATTGATATTGCGTAACCTGTACTGGGACACAGAAGGGAACAGTGTAGCCAGCTGTTCATTGCCCCAGGAGTTCTTTGCACTTTATAAATCTAATCGATTACCACATGTTAGCTTAACCAAAAACAGAAATATAGAATGGGCAGACCTAGGAGAAAAAGTCACGAGATGGGAGAAACAGACAGAACTAGAGTTGCCAGAACAGGGAATACAAATACAGAAGTTGAATTGGATAACTCAGACCAACCCAACTGTGCACTTACAGTCTGGTGAGGACAGCTGATTGACATTCCTGTTAAAGGAGGAAGAAAATGCCTTACAAAATATACCAGAGACTCTCTGGTCAACAGGAAAGTCAGATGTAGGACTTATTCATACAGCAGGGCCAGTTACTATCATGCCAAAGTCAGCATTCAGACCACAAAAAAGACAGTATCCCTTAAGAAAAGATGCAGAGGCAGGGATAAAGCCTATTATAGCAGCCTTACTTGAAGGAGGGATACTAATAGAATCTCCCGATTCACCATGTAACACACCCTTATTTCCAGTCAAAAAAGCAAATGGAGAATGGCGTATGGTCCAAGATTTACAAGCTGTAAATGATGCAGTAATACCAAGGGCACCCACAGTACCAGACCCACACACCCTGTTGAATGATTTAAAACCTCAACAAAAGTATTTTTCTGTGGTAGACATTAGCAATGAGTTCTTTTCGATACAGATACACCCTGACAGTCAGTATTGGTTTGCATTCACATTTCAGGGGAAAAGGTATACATATACATGACTACCACAGGGATATTGTGAAAGTCCAACAATATTCTCACAAGAAATGGCAAGCAACTTGGCAGGATTCACCACACCAAGAGGCAGTCAGATTTTACTTTATGTTGATGACATCTTGTTGGCAGCCCCCACCCAGCAGGATTGTAGAGAAGATACCATAGCACTTCTACAATTCTTAGCCACTGAAGGACATACAGTAAATAAAAGTAAACTGCAGCTTTGGAAAAAACAAGTCAAATACCTAGGATATGTAATATCCAAGGAAGGCAGAACATTAGACGAGGACAGAAAGATAGCAATTTTGCAAGCACCAAAACCCACTACCAAGAAGGAAATGATGCCCTTCTTGGGTACAACTAATTTTTGCCGGAGCTGGATTCCAAATTATGCTTTGGAATCTGCATCTCTGACTGACCTTATATATAAGAAGCCTATGGCAGCACAAGATTTATTGCAATGGACACCAGAATCAGAATCTGCATTCTGCAAACTGAAGCAGTTAATAGCGTCCTCATTAGTTCTGGGATTGACAAACTACCATAAACATTTTTTCCAAACTGTAGATTGTAAGCAGGGTTACATGACATCAGTACTAATACAGCAGCATGGGGATAAGCAACGCCCCATTGCTTACTGTTCATCACAACTAGACCCAGTGGCATGATCCTTACCCCACTGTGTACAAGTAGTAGTTGCAGCTGCAATGGCAGTACAGGCTTCGGCCACAGTAGTCTTATTCCACCCTCTCACTTTGAGAGTACCTCATGCAGTTGCGATTATTTTACTGCAAGAAAAGGTGGAATATCTTTCCCCTGCTAGGCATCTTTCCTGTATGACTATATTGTTGAGCCAACCTCATATGACAA
Organism: Protopterus annectens; assembly: GCF_019279795.1. Taxonomy (NCBI): domain Eukaryota; kingdom Metazoa; phylum Chordata; order Ceratodontiformes; family Protopteridae; genus Protopterus; species Protopterus annectens. The sequence continues at coordinate 90,222,699 of NC_056731.1, forward strand.
TTGAATGATGCACGACTTTGAATCCTTCTACTCTTCTCCCGACCCCTGCAGATGGCACACCGCACTGCTGCCTGCAGGTAATTGAACAAAAGACACTACCTAGAAAAAATCTCACGGATGTCCCCTTGGATGATGCCGAGGTGACATACTACATGGATGGCTCGTGCAGAAGGGGTCCTACAGGACAGAACCTAGTAGGATATGCAGTAGTTTCTGATACTGGGATTATAGAAGCAAAATCTTTACCACACAACTTATCTGCAAAGGCAGCAGAATTGATTGCCTTGACATGAGCATGTACTTTAGCAAAGGGTAAATGTGTAAACATTTTTACTGATAGCCAGTACGTTTTTTTCTACTGTACATGTTTTTGCACAACAGTGGAAAAACCAGAGAATGATAACATCTACTGGCAAACCTATCAATCATGCACAGTTTATTTTAGATCTTTTAGAATCTATTCAGTTATCTCAGAAAGTAGCCATTTGTAAATGCACAGCTTACACCAAGCAACAAGATAGGATTTCAAAAGGTAATGCGAGAGCTGATACAGCTGCAAAACAAGCAACCACAGAAGTATTTCTTTTAAATGAGGAATTACAACCCTCTGAGATTTTAGACTTAGAAATGTTAAAAACAATGAAGACACTCACTATGCAAGCTGAAAAACAATGGGTAAAACGAGGAGCAATTCTTGAAAAGGAGCTGTACATCTCTAGAGAAGGGAAACCGATAGTACCATCTAATTTGTTTAGATATGCAGCTTTGTTGAGCCATGGGCAGTGCCATGTCTCAACAGGGGGGATGGTGCAGCTGGTGAACCAGGTGTTCACAATGTATGGATTTACGAACTACTCTAAAAAAATGTGTTTGACATGTTAGATTTGTAGCAAACATTATGTACAAGGGGTGTTAAAGCCCAAGCAAGGGAGTTTCCTTACACCACCATATCCGTTTCACACTATCTGTATGGATTTCATAGAATTGAACAAATGTGAAAATAAGAAGTATTGTCTTGTCATTGTAGATATGTTTTCCAGGTGGGTTGAAGCCTTTCCAACCAAAAATCCAGATGCAGCCACGGTGGCAAAAGTACTTGTAAAAGAAATCATCCCTAGATTTGGCATTCCAGAAATCATCCCTAGATTTGGCATTCCAGAAAGGATCTACAGTGACAATGGTACACACTTTGTAAACCAACCCATACAGCAGTTAAGTAAGCATTTTGGTATTTCTTTAAAAAATCATTGTGCATACCATCCATAATCTGCAGGGCTAGTTGAAAGGCATAATGGTATATTAAAAAACAAATTGAGAAAATTAATAGCTGAGACAGGAAAAAATGGTTATACTGTTTACCTCTGGCACTGTTGAGCAAGAGAACTGTCCCTACAGCAAAAGGATTGACTCCTTTTTAAAAATTATTTGGAAGGGCTTACTACACACCCCAGTGGAAACTTCTCATGTCATCAGACCAGGAAGCTGATTTTACACTAGCTGAATATATGAAGAAAGTCATGAATTCTAAACATCTGTTGCAGTCAAATTCTGTTTCAGATAGAAAGCAAACCGAGACATCAGAAGTGGCAGTAGTGACACCCGGGGACTGGGTGTGGATAAAAGTTGTCAAGAAGAAGAATTGGTCATTGCCAAGGTGGGAAGGTCCCTACCAGGTGCTTCTTTCGACACCCACTGCAGTCAAGATAGCAGAGCAAGCTTTGTGGATCCACCTGACGCACTGCAAACTTGTTAAGAACTTTGAACTGGACAAAAATCTTACCTCTCCATCGGGGCCCTCAGCACAAAGTCTGGCTACAAAGGGGGGGTCAGATCAATAGGACTGATCCGTCTCAACCCCAGTGAAGAAACCATCGGTGCTGAAGGTCCTATTAGGGAAGAGAGTAAGGACACATGTATGAAATAAAGATGACAGGATCCAGTAAGATCCAGATGTACCTATTCGGAAGAGTCGAAGAAAACAGGAATGCAGAACAACCATTTGGAAGTATTGCATAACCATCCTGTTGACTGTACTAGTGACAATAATCTTTTTGTTGTGGCCATTCCTTTTTTCAGCCACACAAACTGGACTGAACAAGCGTGCAGAGTTGTACACAGACTGGCACCCAAACTTCATCACTTACCAGGCAATCAAATATGTTTATGCTGAGACCTTCAATGTTTCGAATTGCTGGATTTGCACAGCTTTGCCAACAGCATACGGGGGGGTTATTTTTAACTTCAGTCCCCCTAGAAGCCAACAAGACCTGGGAAAACTTAGTCTATGATACATCAGATGTCACATCACAAGATAAAGTAGCATTGCACTTGTCTGTTCGACAGAAGGAGACTGTGTGTTTTTACAAAAATGATACAGTCCAGGTGGGTTGGAGCAATTGCAATGTGACTGTTCCTTATAGATGCTACAATAAGACTGATAACACAGGGTCCTATTGCAACACGAGCTATGATTCATTTGTTGAACTGATGCATAGGAAAACTGATGAAGTAAAACATAATGCTGACCTTTATAGACAACTGTCTATGATAGACAAAAAAAATGTTTCATCCAGAGCCAGGACATAGTAAAGTTACTACCAAAGTAGAAGACTGTTATTTTGTATGTGGTAGGAAAGCATACAAGTGGTTACCTGAGAATTGGTCCGGCAGTTGTTATTTGGAGTACCTGGTTCCGGCCATAAGACACACAGCAGTTTTACCTCAAGGGAAAATTCAGAATGTTCAACGAGAAATCAAGAAGCCTGTCAATCCAGTGGGGCAAATCAATGCTGGTTGAAAAAAACCATCATGCTATGAGCTTAGGGGAAAAATGGACTGTCACATATGGACTTGGGTGATACCATCATCTCATGGGCAGGTGTACTGCCAGCATATGGAGCAAAGAAATCAATCTGGGAACTGAGAAAATTGTCTAAACTTCTCTAAATAATGAGTAATGCAA
>NC_056731.1:90230660-90298160 GCF_019279795.1 Protopterus annectens
GATGCAAACTGAATGGCAGCTTGTATATTCTGTGTCGGCGACCCTGAGTCTGGAACCTGTGTGTCATATCCTGTTGGAAAGTGACAAAATCTTCCTTCTCAGAACAAATCCTCCTAATACACAAAAACTGTGATTTGGGTATGTTCCGTATGGTATGGTGTGGGTGCAGACTAGTGGCATATAGCAAGTTGTTATATTGGGGGTATTTCCTATACACACTGGTGGCAAGAGACCCATCTGGTTGTTTAAACACTGTAACATCCAAAAAGTTAATACATTGCATACCAAAGTTCAGTGTGAATTCGATACCCCATTTATTTTCATTTAAATATTGGACAAACTCACCCAAATACTGTTGGTCAGCACGCCACGCCATCCAACAGTCATCAAGGTACCTCCTCCAGATGTCTATCTCATTGATGTGTTAATTATGTGAGGTGTCATAAATAAGGTGCTCCTCAAGATATCCCATGAATATATCAGCGTAAATAGGGGCAAATGAAGCCCCCATGGCTGTACCTCTGGTTTGCCAGTAGCATTCCCTATTGAAGTAAAAAACATTCTTCGTAAGGACGTGTTAGGCCATACAAACTAATAGAGTGTTAAATCCAGCTGAATAAAGATCCACCCTATTCAACCAATGTTGGAGCACTGCTAGTCTTGCCCAATGAGGAATGTTAGTATAGAGTGCTTTTACATCCAGTGTACACAGTAGCCATGTTGGTTCTAATTGTGTCTTTGATATAATCCTGAGAAACTCAGTGGTATCTTGGATGCGTGCTCGTACATGTTTGGGCATTGGTTTGAGATAATATGTTAGAAAATCAGAAAGTGGTTCCATCAAGGATCCGATACCTGATACAGTTGGTCTTCCTGGAGGTTGATCCAGACTCTTATGTATCTTTGGTAAAAGATATAAAATTTGTTTTTGTGGATCCTGCACCATACGTTGGCGCAACATGTGGCCCTGCATGATACCTTCCTCTACTGCTAAGTTAAGAAACGAGTTTATCTCCTTGTTAAAGTTAGGTGTAGGGTCTAAGGGCATGTGTATATAGTGCTGAGGGTTGGAAAATTGGCCATTTCCCACTGCCAGATAATAATCTGTTTCCAATATAACCACCGCTCCATCCTTATCCGCAGTAGTAATCACTATATTGGCATTATTTTTCAATTCACTAAGAGCCTGTTGTCCTGTACCATAAGATTATGGTGCAACAAAGTGGAATCACATAACCTGAAATGCAGATCTTTGAGAACCGCCTGCTGAAGGATACCAACATATTTATTCATAGGAGGCATAAAGGCCGATTTGCCAAACCTAAATTCTGTAGATCTTTGAGAAATTTCACTGGAACCAAAAAACATTTTTAGATTTAATCTACGGCAAAAATCCAGGACATCATTCACAACAATATTCTCATCAATGACAAAACCAGGAATATAGTTAAGACCTTTATTAAGTAATTTATTTTGGTTGTCATTTAACTGGACAGATGAGATGTTATGTATATTAAAATCAAGCTCTAAAGTGTTAGCAAAGTTTGGAGAAATCCCTTCATTGTACCTGTGTTTACGCTTGTGCTTTCTCCGAACCTTATGCCTGCCAATTCTAAAGGGTGGTCACTATTTCTAGATTTCTTTAGTGTGGGTGAAGCCTGTGTGTTGGCATAATCTATATCTGTGGCAGATGACTCATCCCCCATAATATTACTAGGCTCTGAGGCCATTTTCTTCAAAATAGATCTGTTTTTTTTTTCTTCTGGATGGAGTATATGTGAAATTGCCACTTTCAGAAAATTTAACAAATTTTTGATGTTCAAAGGGCTTTCTCCTCTGATAATCAGTGACATCCCTATTGAATTTATGTTTTTTTTGTCCTTAGTTTGTTTTTCAAAAAACAACAAATCCTTGGTTAATTTATTAAAATAGTTGGTATATGCACGTAGTCCTTCAAATTTCTTCAAATCATTGCAAACAGACCTAACTTCATCAACATTCTCCTCTATTATTTGTTCATAGTAACTAGCCAAAATCTGAACAAAAGAAAGTGAAGCTTGCTGGTGCACTTCATGCCATTCCCTTGTCAGTTTATCATCTATCCAACCAACCAGAGGCTGTATTTTGACCCTCAGTCCTCGAGGGGTGATATTTTTGCTTAGATAAACCCTAAAGAATTTAAGGTGCCAAACATTGGTACATAAGATTTTCATACTTTTATTCAATCCTTGAAATAATTGATTGCAGCCGTCAACTGGATCCCTGTTTTCCACATCCAAGTTGTTATCCTGATTAAATGGTACACCAAATGCAACAATATTGTTCTTGTCGGCACACAGGCCCTGAAGAATTGCATCTAGCTCTGGATAGACCATAAGCTTCACAATCACAAGTGCATCCAGTATATATCTCCCTACAATAATAGCCAAGATCTGTGCACCTCAAAATAAGTACTACAGGGTCAGTCTCTAGTATCGGCACAAAATGAAAAACACTGACAAAGATATACTAAGAGAGGAAAATGTTGGTGAACATCAGATGAACATCACCAAAATAAAGATGACCTGCCAATATCAAGTAAAAATACCTTCAAGTCCCAAAAAAATATAAGAGACCAAAATATATTATCTGTTATGATAGGTATTATATTATTGTGGTTTGCTCTGTATCTAGGATTTTGAGTCCGTTCTTATTGGTTATAATGTTACCTTTTCAACATACAGTCTTGACCCCTTCAAATTGGTCCTCTTATGGGACATTTTATTTAACTTCTGGCCCATCGTCCTCAGATTATTATTTAGTTTTGGGGTACTTATTGGGGGTGAGACACACTTTTTTTGGAATAGTGCTTTCCAGCCCCTAATAAACTCATATAATAACTTTTGCATATTCCATATTGTGGTGAACGGTGGGATATTGTATATCACATCCCTTACATATATGAGGCTATTTATATAGTAAGGGGTTATTGCTTGCAGGATAAAATATTTTGGTCTCATATATTTTTTTCAAGGATTACTGATACTTTGCCATATTATACATTGGTGTGGCAGATCAGTTGACACATATAAATAATAACCAAACTATGATTTCTGGTCGGAATATTTAGGATTTGATAGCTTATATTTTTTGGGGGATCCAGTTGACAGCTGCAATCAATTATTTCAAGGATTGAATAAAAATATGAAAACCCTACGTATTGATGTTTGGCACCTTAAATTATTTAAGGCTTATCTAAGCAAAAATATCACCTCTCAGGGATTGAGGGTCAAAATACAGCCTCTGGTAGGTCGGATGGAAGAAACACTGACAAGGGAATGGCGGGAAGTACAACAGCAAGCCTCGCTTTCTTTTGTTCAGATTTTTGTTTAGTTACTATGAACGAATAATAGAGGAGAATGTTGGTTAAGTTAGGTTTGTTTGTAATGATTTGAAGAAATTTGAAGGATTACCTGCATATGCCAACTGTTTGTTTTAATAAATTAACCAAGGATTTGATGGTTTTTGAAAAACAAACTAAGGACAAAAAATATGTCAATTCAATAGGGATGTCACTGATTATAAGAGGGGAAAGCCCTTTGAAAATCAAAAATTTGTTAAATTTTCTGAAAGTGAGGATTTCACATATACTCCTTCCAGAAGAAAAAGACCCAGATCTTTTTGGAAGAAAATGGCCTCACAGCTTAGTAGTACTTCGGGGGATGAGTCATCTGCCACAGATATAGATTATCCCAACACACAGGCTTCACCCACACCAAAGAAATCTAGAAATAGTGACCACCCTTTAGAATTGGCAGACATAGGGGGGTGGGAGGAAGCACAAGCATAAACAAAGGTACATTGGAGGGACTTCTCCAAACTTTGCTAACGCATTAGAGCTTTATTTTAATATACATAGCATCTCATCTGTCCAGTTAAATGACAACCAAAAGAAATTACTTAATAAAGGTCTTAACTATATTCCTGGTTATGTCATTGATGAGAATATTTTTGTGAATGATGTCCTGGATTTTTGTCATAGATTACATCTAAAAATGTTTTTTGGTTCCAGTGAAACTTCTCAAAGATCTACAGAATTTAAGTTTGGCAAATCAGCCTTTATGCCTCCTATGAATAAATATGTTAGTATCTTTCAGCAGGCGGTTCTCAAAGATCTGCATTTCAGGTTATGAGATTCCACTTTGTTGCACTATAATCTTACGGTACAGAAACAACAGGCTCTCACTGAATTGAAAAATAATACCAGTATAGTGATTACTACTGTGGATAAGGGTGGGGAAGTGGTTATACTGGACACAGATTATTATCTGGCAGAGGGAAATGGCCAATTGTCCAACCCTCAGCACTATATGCACATGCCCTTAGACCCTACACTTAACTTTAAGAAGGAGATAGACTTGTTTCTTAACTTAGCAGTAGAGGAAGGTATCATGCAGGAGCGTATGTTGTGCCAACATATGGTGTAGGATCCACAAAAACAAATGTTATATCTTTTACCAAAGATACATAAGAGTCTGATTAAACTTCTGGGAAGACTAATTGTATCAGGTGTCGGATCCTTGATGGAACCGCTTTCTGATTTTCTAATATATTATCTCAAACCAATACTCAAACATGTACGAGCACGCATCCAAGATACCACTGAGTTTCTCAGGATTATATCAGAGACACAATTAGAACCAACATGGCTACTGTGTACAATGGATGTAAATGCACTCTGTACTAAAATTTCCCCATTAGGCGGGACTAGCAGCACTCCAACATTGGTTGGACAAGACTGATCTTTATTCAGCTGAATTTAACACTCCATTAGTTTGTATGGCTGAACGCGTCCTTACAAAGAACGTTTTTTACTTCAATGGGAAATGCTACTGACAAACCAGAAGTACAAACATTGGGGCTTCATTTGCCCCTATTTACGCTGATATATTCATGGGGTACCTTGAGGAGCACCTTATTTATGACACCTCACATAATTAATACATCAATGAGATAGACATCTGGAGGAGGTACATTGATGACTGTTGGATGGTGTGATGTGCTTCCCAACAGTATTTGGGTGAGTTTGTCCATTATGTAAATGAAAATAAATGGGGTATCAAATTCACACTGAACTTTGATATGCACTGTATTAACTTTTCAGATGTTACAGTGTCTAAACAACTGGATGGGTCTCTTGCCACCAGTGTGTATAGGAAATACCCCCAATATAACAACTTGTTATATGTCACTAGTCTGCAATCACACCATAACATACAGAACATATCCAAATCGCAGTTTTTGCGTATTTGGAGGATTTGTGCCGAGAAGGAATGTTTTGCCACTTTCCAAAAGGATATGACACACAGGTTCCAGACTTGGGGTTACCAACAATTGGATATGCAAGCTTCTAGTCAGTTTGCATCTGCTCAGGATAGATCACAGCTACTTGTATATAAGAACAGGACTCTCACAGCGGAAGCACAGCAGATTAGATTTATAACCACCTATGGTAGAAACATCCATCTCATCAGGGATATTGTAATCAAACATTGGAACATTCTTTTGGTAAACGAAGACTTGAATCGCATGTTTAGGGTACCAGTGCCTATTTTTCATACCGCAGGGGCAAAACACTGGGTTCTCATTTTGCTCATTATAAGAAGTGTAACAGTGGTTTGTCTATGCGTTACCAATTGACTATCACAGGGGACAAACTTTTGGGATCATTTCCATGTGTACACTGCTCCTTCTGCAAACATATTCTCAAATCTAAGCAATTCACAAGTAAAAACTCAGGCAGGGTATTCGATATACAGTGTTTTGGAAATTGTGGATCGGATTGGGTTATATATTTGGCTACCAGCAATTGCTCATCTTTTTATATTGGACAATCATCTCGTCCCTACAGATTCACATGTCAGAACATTACAGTGACATCTGAAACAAACGGTTGACTAATGCCTTATATAAACACCAAATTATCCATCCCACTGCCCATTTTTCCTTTACAGTGATTGACAGGATACAGGGAGATCGGTCTAACAAACTAGGCTGGCATTCTATCTTGAATAATAAGGAGAAATATTGGATTGTTAAACTAGGAGGCTTGTTTTCACCAGGCTTAAATGGCCACTTATAATGTAAGTGTATTTTATATTGTGGTATATGTTCATAAATTTGTTAATTGAGCTGCAGGAAATGACACAATAGGAAGTATGGATGCATTTGTACATAAACACATGGTTTCGTTAGCATCTCTATTCACTGAGGAAGGCTAGTGTGCCAAAACCGGTATGAAGCTACTTTGTCAATAAACATATTCTACAAATAACACCTGGTGCTGGCCTTTTAGTTTTGATCCTGAATGCTTTTTGGCCATTTGCACCCGCCGTACGTGCGAGGGTTTTTGTATCTGTGTGAGATTGCAGACGTGATGTCTGAATGTACACCACATATAGGTATGCATATTTGTACATATATATATATATATATATATATATATATATATATATATATATATATATATATATATATATATATATATATATATATATATATATATATATATATATATCTGTCGTCAAAAACTCATTTCATCGAAAACTCATATCATCGAATCTCAAATCATCGAAAACTATAAAGCAAATAACATCCCAGACACTGTTTACCCCTACACCCCCGTAATAAAATATACCAACTCCAAGGTTGCACTACAGTGGGGTTAGGAAATAACCTCTTTCCTCCACTGTAGTGCAACCTTGGAGTTGGTATATTTATTTACAGGGGATGTGGGGGTGCAGGGGGGATTGCCCCCCTGCATAAACATAGTAAAAACTTTGTGGAATGTTATTTGTAGTTGCTTTATAGTTTTCGATGATTTGAGATTCGATGATATGATTTGTTCTCGATGATTTGCAATTCGCTGAAAAGGTAATTCGATGATTTCAAGTGGAACCATATATATATATATATATATATATATATATATATATATATATATATATATATATATATATATATATATATATATATATATATATATATATATATATATATATATATATATATATATATATATATACATATATATATATATGTTTTCACTTTAGAAGCTCGAAATACTGAAATATCGAAATTCAGTGTTTCAAGCCCATAAAGTGGAATCCTGACAAGAGCAAAACCTCAGAGGTGCAATATTCAAAACCTCAAACACCAGAGGTTTTGAATTTCGTGCTTCTGAGGTTTTGCTGTGGTTATGGATTCAGGTAAGTGGGTATGTGTTAAGGGTTTTGGGTAGGGGCTGTGGTGTTTGTTAATGTGTTTTGTTGCTCTGATGTGTGTGTATGAGGAGAATGTAGCTTGTGTGGTGGTGTTTTGTGTGTGTTTGTTTGTAGTGTGACCTCAGAGTTAGAATATTTAAGTAGGGGGTGTTGGGGATAAAGCCTCCACACATTGGAAGCTGCAGGGGGGCTTCCCCCTTTTTTATGTAGTAGAGCGCTTGTGTTTGTATTTGGGGAGGAAGGTGTGTGAGTGCGTGTGTGTATGTGTGTAATTCAAAATCTCCGGTGTGCGAGAGTTTGAATTTCGTACTTCTGAGTTTTTGCTGTTTTAAGGTTTCGACTTTATAGCCTCAAAATACTGAATTTCGATATTTCAGTATTTTGAGGATATAAAGTGAATCTGGCTACACACACACACACATATATATATATATATATATATATATATATATATATATATATATATATATATATATATATCTACATGTATGTCCACAAATTTACAGATACCCATGTGTAGACATATATTTGAACACATATATACAACATCATATATATCTACACATATACAGATATATGCACAAATAACCGAGAAGACTATAGAAGAAATTACTTAAATGCAATAGAAAGTTTTATAAACTAATAAAAAAAATGGACCAAACAAAAGCACAGTTGTTGCTTAAGTTTTCATTCCTGTTTACTGTATCGGAACTTCTTCAGAAGCTTAAGCAACCACTGTGGTTTTGTTTGGTCCATTTTTTATTTTTTATTAGTTTATAGAAGTTTCTATTGCATATATGGATATATACTTATATGCACATGTCTACATATATACAAACGGTTCCCTATCAGAAGCCTGAAACACTATAAGCCTGAAAATCAAAATCCTGAAAAACTATAGACTGAAAGTTCAAAATCCTGAAAGCCCAAAATCCTGAAACTCAAAATCCTGAAACCACAAAATGGACATACTGATGTCATTGTGGCTTTGCTATTGTTAGCCCTGTGGTGTTGGGCCATGCGTTGGGTTCAGGTAAGTGCGTTGGTTTTATGTTAGGGTTAGGCGGTTTAAGTGAGTTAGGGTTAGGGCGCAGGTTAGGCATGTATGCAATAGTGACAAATATTGGGGTTAGGGGTGGTTTAAGTGAGTTAGGTTTAGGGCGCCGGTCAGGTGAGTGTGCGATAGTGATGGACCTTAGGGTTAGGGTTAGGGTCAGGGTCAGTTGGTAGATATTAGTGTCTTTATAGTGACATATTAGCATTATTTGTGTTTTCAGGATTTTGAGTTTCAGGATTTTGGGCTTTCAGGATTTTGAACTTTCAGTCTATAGTTTTCAGGATTTTGATTTGCAGGCTTATAGTGTTTCAGGCTTCTGATAGGGAACCATACAAACACACACACAAACTTATATGTATATAAATACATGTCCCCTATATTACCACCACAGTGCTGCATGCTATGTGTGAGGAAACAGCACACATAGCAATACACTTAGATATCTACAGCCCTCAGTGTGTGCAACATAGACAGGCATATCACATGTGAACCCCTTGCTGGGACCACATTGCCCTTGTTTGTGAAGTATGGAATGGGAATATGGGGAAGTATGGCAGGTATAGTTGTGGAGGTGGTCAGGTTTGGTAGCTATGGAGGACAGCCTACAGGGGTGGTATATGACACATGTGGTGGGTGAACACCCTCAATGGTGTGTGTGGTTTGTTATGTGGACTCCCCATGGGACCCAATATGGACATAATGGGAACAAGCCTCCCACACACTGCTACTCACACCAGCAGTCCACTTCCCAAAGGTGCCTGGCCTGGAGGCTGAGCAGGAGGAGCATGTGGGCCTTGTGAATTTGTACTGGGTGCCTCAAGGTGATGTAGCACATCCCACATATGTCCGTGGAGCCTGACCCTGGACCTGATCTCAGGGAGCAAGAACATGTCTGTGTGAGCCCCCAGGGGGGACAACATCCCCTGAGTTGGTTCCACCTGATGGTATTGTTGGACCAGTACATGAGGAGGCCCCATGGTGGGTCACACATGTGATGTAGCCTGGTAACATGGGCAGATGAGTTTGGAGAGGTGGATCAGCTAGCCAATAGTACATATACATGCTATTGTGTCACTGTTATAGAACATATGTCGGTAGTAATAGTCTACGCAATCCCGGAACATGTCTAAGAGCATGCATAGATAACCCCAATAACACACAATGTCAGATGTGCAGCAAACACATAGCAAGCATACCACAAGCATATATGGAGCCATTGTGGCCCTGATAATGGCATGCAGGTGAACAGTCTGTAACAGGCCAGCAATTATAGTGTCCACACAGGGAACATGGCTACAAACACATTGCACAAAGCGTGGTACAGTACAATATCTGCCCCATTGGTAGGTATGCTGTAGCCATACATATTCAGTTGTGTGTACAGTTTGTTGTAGCTTATATGGTGGATGGTGACAGTGATGTGTTTTAAGAACTGTGGTAACCTTGCTGTGTGACTTGCTCACAGCTGTGTCCATCTTTATGTCTTTCAGACACAATGTCCCATGAAAGGCTGCCAGTGTACTCAGCAGCTGAAAATGACATTCTGGTGAATGACCTCATACAGCATTATGCAGTCTTGTTTGGCTGGGCCACCCATGATCAGCAAGAGTGGACTCCCCTGTGGAATGACCTAGTCCCCAGGGTCAGTGATGTTGGACTGCACAACTGCATTTATGAGCAGGTCTGGCATCATTGTTCTGACCTGCTTTGCAATGCCCATTGGCATGCTGCTGCAGTCTGGGGGGATCACCTTGCCACAGGGGTGGGCCATGCCATCCGTCTCCCCGACATGTGTGGAGGAGCTCATCAACAGCCTTCTGACACCTACCCGTCCGCATAGCCAGCAACTGCCAGACACCTTTGTGAAGGTGGGTGCCACCCACCCATCGGCCGAGGAGCATGCAGGTAAAGCCACAGGGCACATCAGTATACCAGTGTTGCATATACATCTGCATTGGTACAGGTCGATTATGCATATCTGATATGTCATAGATATATTTTGTTGCTCCATAGTAGTGATAAACAGATGTGCATATGTGGTAGTATTGTGGTCATGTACTGTTGATGTATTGTAATGCTGCACCCACCCTGTAGCAATGCCACAGCTGTAGCCACTGACTTTGCATCTCTCACCCTCTTATGTAAGTCCATCTGGTATACCTCCAAGGCAGCAGCCTGTAGCTGGTGATTAAGGTTTATGTAGATGCTTGCCAATACACCAGGCATGTAATGGTGATGGTATATTCCATGCACACATTTAACACACCTACCCAGAATGCATGCTGTACATGTGCACGTATTGTTGCTGTAAAATGAATGCCATCACAGTGGTGACCATGATGGGGTAATGGAAGGGTATGTCAGTACCTGCATGATAACTAACATCCTGTCATTACGAAATGTGTCCGCAGCGAGTAACATAATGGTAGGAGACATGGCCTACAGTAAGGACATGTTTGGAGCAACACTCATATACAGTGCAACACCAGTGTATATACCTGTAGGACAATGGTGACTGTTTCAGAGTTACACTATGGCATACAGCATTACTGTGGTCCACATTATCAGCTGGGACTAGGCTGTAACATGTGGTATTCAGTGTACAGATGACACACCAGTGTACTGCAGCAGGGAACCTAAGGATGCTAAGAATGGCTTTATCTGCACATAGTCAGGTTCAGGAACTGTGTCAGATGTAACTCTACCCCCACAGCAATAGTGACAGCAGTGTGTGAACAGCAAGGGATGTGCACATGAGTAGACCTTGCAATCATGCAGATTAGGGGGACATGTGTAAGGCAGACTGAACATACACTGGCAAATGCAGATGGCCCATGCTAGTATACCCTTGCCAGGAGTAGTGACTGCTGTAGTACACATAACAATAGGTGCAACAAACCCTCATGATAAGGGTGTGCACACATGTGCCCACCCAGAGTGCATGCATCATTGTCAGCATCTGCACACCTAACACATTCCACAGACACTGCATGTGAAAGTACAGGACATATGTCACATATCAGGCTCATGTACTGTTAATTTATGCGGTGATGTGGTCCCATGGTAGATCAAGGATGGCTGCATCATATCAATAAGGGTGTGTACATCCATAGCCATGGTATGCCCTGATGGCTGCGAGTGTAATAGTATTGGATTGGTCATACATGGTCCGCTGATGTTGAGATCTGTAAATCAGACATCAGGCATTCACAAATTACATCTGTCCACATACCATCTCAGGCATGTGTTGCTGAAAAACATAGGGGCTGTGAGCATTAAAGCTGACATAACTGACACAGTACTACACATTCAGCAATGGGTTGTACACCTGTGAGGTGTGGTGCACAGTACATGGCAGAACAGGTGCACAGCAATACTGTGTACATGGGTGCAGTGGTATCCAGGGGAAGGGACATCACCTAGTGGCACAGCACATGCATCACACACATGTATAATTTTGCTAGCATGGATTGACTATAGCAGCACTGCATGCTGTTGTGTACCATATGTTATGTATGTTGACAGATGGGTAATAGGTGGACTGTGTGTACTACCATCGTGCAACCTCACCTGTATGTGTGTGTGTGTGTGCTTCCTGATGGGTAGTTAGTTTGTCTGTTGGGTCACTCTGGTGAAGTGGAGGGCGGTCAATGCATGTAGGATGTGTGTGTGCATGTGTGTGTGTTTATGTGGGTTGCCATGTATGCACATGTGTGATTGTGGGGCATACAGCAGTACCTCCCTTTGGGATTGTGCAGTACATGGACATGGACTGCCACATTACACACCAAGAATACTTGTCACGTATGTAATCACAGGACAGCTGATAGTATAATAAGGTATGTAGCATGGAACAGGCATTGAGAGGGAAGGTAGACACCAGGTGTACCCTTAATATCGCATTTAGCAGAGATGTGACTGACAACCCATGTATGCAGCACTACAGATGCATTGGGGAAGTACTAGTCAATACCAGGGAGTGTATCCATATATTACATTTGTCACGTGATAGGCTGATTGAGCAGCATATCTGGCATATTCTGAGCAATACATACATATGACACACCAGTGTGTGATATTATGGAGTGAACATAGTAGCTCACACATATAGGGGCCATGCACATGATGTCTGGACATACGCAGGGTGAACACTGAATGACAGCAGTAAGGCCATCTTAAACCACTACACACAGGTCAGGCAGGTAATGTAGTAACAGGTCTTGTGTTGTGATCACTTGTCTAGGAATTTAGAGGACTGATATTTTAATGAGTGGTATCAATGAACAGAAAATTAAGACTCCTCTATAGAAACAAAAAGTTCATGACTAAACAGACCAAAGCCACTATTGCAAGAACCCACCTCCTCTCCATCCTTCTTTATGCCTCCCCTATCCTAACTAATCTTCACCTTACTGAACTTCGCAAAATGGAATCATGTTACAACAAGATTGCCAAGTTTGCTACAGACTCCACAAATAGGTACCATCATTGTCATTCCCTAATGCAACTTAAATGGCT
Source organism: Protopterus annectens (assembly GCF_019279795.1). Lineage (NCBI taxonomy): Eukaryota > Metazoa > Chordata > Ceratodontiformes > Protopteridae > Protopterus > Protopterus annectens. Next base: position 90,243,498 of record NC_056731.1, read on the forward strand.
GGAGCTTCCTCAGCTACTACAACTTAATCAAGCCACAGTAGCACATAAACTCTACTACTACCCTGAGAAAATGCCTGCACTCCAGCAGCTAATTCAGCCCCACACCACCAATAGAGCCCTAAGATCTAGCAACCAAAACCTCATTCATGTCATCATCTTCTTTCGGTTGTTCCCGTTAGGGGTCGCCACAGCGAATCTTCTGTCTCCATTTCTTCCTGTCCTCTGCATCATGCTGTTTCACACCAACCGCCTGCATGTCCTCTCTCACCACATCCATAAACCTTATCTTAGGCCTTCCTCTTTTCCTCTTACCTGGCAGCTCCATCCTTAGCATCCTTTTCCCAATATAACCAGCATCCCTCCTCAGCACATGTCCAAACCAACGCAATCTCGCCTCTCTTGCTTTGTCTCCAAACTGTCCAACCTGAGCTGACCCTCTAATATACTGATTCCTAATCCAGTCCATCCTAGTCACACCCAGTGCAAATCATAACACCTTTAACTCTGACACATCCAGCTTTGACTCCTGCCTTTTCGTCAATGCCACCATCTCCAACCCATATAACATAGCTGGTCTCACTACCCTCTTGTAGACCTTCCCTTTCACTCTTACTGGTACCCGTCTGTCACAAATCACTCCTGACACTCTTCTCCACCCATTCCACCCTGACTGTACTCTCTTCTTCACCTCTCTTCCACACTCACCATTACTCTGAACTGTTGATCCCAAGTACTTAAACTCATCCACCTTTACCAACTCTACTCCCTGCATCCTCACCATTCCTCTACCCTCCCTCACATTTACACACATATATTCTGTTTTAGTCCTGCTGACTTTCATTCCTCTCCTCTCTAAAGCATATCTCCACCTCTCCAGGGTCTCCTCAACCTGGTCCCTACTCTCACTACATATCACAATGTCATCTGCAAACATCATAGTCCACGGGGCCTCCTATCTGATCTCATCTGTCAACCTGTCCATCACTACTGCAAATAAGAAAGGGCTCAGAGCTGATCCTTGATGTAATCCCACCTCCACCTTAAACGCATCTGTCACTCCCACTGCAGTCCTCACCAATGTCACACTACCCTCTTACATATCCTGTACCACTCTTACATACTTCTCTGGCACTCCTGACTTCCTCATACAATACCACAACTCCTCTCTAGGCACCCTGTCATATGCTTTCTCTAAGTCCACAAAGACACAATGCAACTCCTTCTGACCTTCTCTGTATTTCTCCAACAACACTTTCAGAGCAAATATTGCATCTGTAGTGCTCTTTCCTGGCATGAAACCATACTGCTGATCACTAATCATCACCTCCCTTCTTAACCTAGCTTCCACTACTCTTTCCCATAACTTCAAGCTGTGGCTAGTCAACACCAGGTATAACCAAAACCTCATTCATGTAATTAGACATAAAAATGAAGCAGGAAAATCTCTCTTTGCCTGCACAATAGCCCAAAACTGGAACTCACTCCCAAGCCATATAACTACCACTACTTCTAGTACCCAATTCAAGCACCTCCTAAAATCCCATTATTCAAACAATTGGCTCTGCTCTTGCTACTCCCCAGGGTAAACAATAACTATGCACAGTTGCAAGGATTCTGGTACTCTCTAGCATTTTCCTTACATAGCCATGCTAATATCCTTGATTATTCATCCAAACTCAGCATCGGTACAATAGGATAAAACATACTAACACCTGTACACTATACTATTAAAATCTGTACCTGATAAAGGCTATAATCTGTATCTGAGAAAGGTATAAACCTTGTCAGAGCTCTTCATACTCATATCTTGGTCTTACTTCAATACCTATACTTTTGATGTGTGGGTGTGAGCATATACATATGTCTCTACAAATGTAAATGTATAAATGTATTGTGAATGAGAATGTATGTAAAAATAAAAATAAAAAATTTTTAGTTTTCTATTAATTGTTCTTATTACTAGATGCAATATATGTTGTGTAAATTTTCATTTTTGTACTACTTTAAGTAATGTAACACCCAAATTTGTTATTAAGTATGCTTAGAATTGTATAAATGCTAATAGTGTAACATGGAGCTTTTCTCCCCTGGCCTCCGCTGAAAATGGATCTGTGTCCAGTCGGACCATCCCGGTTAACAAATGTAAAATAAAATGAATAATATAAATAAATAAATAATGTGTATAAGTTACCAAGTGTGATGCAGGATGGGGAACACATGGAAATATATGTGGGACAGTCTGTAAAGTCAAGGACAGGTAGATATTACGGTGTGTGTGTGTGTGTGTGTGTGTGTGTGTGTGTGTGTGTGTGTGTGTGTGTGTGTACTGCTAGGCAATGCTATACAAGCTTTGAAGTGCATGTATTGTTCTCCCCCACAGGTAGCGAGGTGGCTCAGGGTCCCTCCTGCATGCAATCTGATGTTGGTGTCCATACAGACACCGAAGATGATGATAGTACTATTGAGGCACAGGTGGGGTTGTCAGGGGCCAAAACACGCCAACATTTGACATCCCCCTTTTAGCCACCTCAACCCCACACACAGTTTCAGTGCCTATACATATCCCATCACCAGTGTCCATAGCAGAAGGACAGCTGTCATTTGGTGGCAGTGCACATGATAGTGTGGTAGCCATGCCTACTGTGTCTGGTTGCAGCAGGCATAGCCAGATGTCTGGCAGGGCACCATATAGGCAGATGTGAAAGGATGCTTGTGGTAGGGCCACTGGTCATCATGCCCCTGGCATACGCGACACAGCTGGTACCAGCAGGCGCATGTTTCAGGCTGTGATGGCAGTGCTGGCACATATAGACTGTTACACCAGACAGGGCCTGAAGCTGCAGAGGGCTGCTCTTACATCTGCAAGAGATAATGCCTGTGAACTAGCTGGTGCCATCTGTGCATTAACTGAGTTCATGGATAGACGGTTTGGTGAGATGATGGCTCTCATCGACAGTGGTCTGTCCATGCTTGAATGTGTGGTAGGAGTGCGGTGATGGCCGTGTGGACATAGGCCAGCAACACCAACAGCTGTCAGTCATCATGGACAGGCTAGGACACTAAGGGGTTCCTGTAGTGGCAGTACCAGACCTGACACTGTGGGGGGGTCACTTTCCACACCACATTACAGCAGGCCACGTGCAAGTTGTCCTGGCCAGTCCCAGGAGGGACCTGGTTCCAGAGAACATATAGCATCATCAGGTGAGAGTAGCACATCAAGGCCTGTACCTGGATGTGCCCATGGAACACCTGGCAGGTACAATCCCATGTCTGTGGCCAGAGGCAGTGAACTGCACACCCTGAAAGGTATGGTCTGCAGCTGCCCATAAACTCCTATGTAGGGCAGCCACATGGGAGAACTGTGTGCATGCATACCTACACACTATACAAACACACCTAGCACAACCACATACCTATACACATGACATCCCCATGCCCAGTTCACCTCAGTACATCCCTCACCCACACACATGGTGTAAAATGCATGGTCTACCCTGGGCCTCTGGCAAACCAACAACACACCCTGTGCATATGATGATACCTGTGCCACATCCCTGTCATCTAACAAATTGATGCAGGGACAGGCTTATATGATTCTGATGCACATGTTGACTGCACTACAGTGTACCACAGTACTGCAGTATAACATATTGTAATGAGTAAAGTGTAATGCATATATGTTAGGTAGTGTAGCCATCCAGCAATGATGCATTATAACTGTTAGTAACACTGGTTGATTGTGGTCTCTAGAATGTTTTCCATTTGTGTTGTAGGTGTGCATGTGTCAACATGAGGATGGTCTGCAGTCATACTCCACAACGGGGTATGGAACTGTGGTGACACCATGGCTGTGACATACCTGGTGTACAGATGAACATATGTCACAGGTTTGTATAACAGTTATTGCCTGTGCCGCATGGACAGGTGACCCACTGGGGCATGTATAATCTGCAACCTGATGTGGACCCATCCGCATACATACACACCCTTACTTGGCAACACTGGGACTAGACACCTACCTAGGTATGTAGTGATACTGAAGTGTAAGACTTCCATTGCACACACCCCACATCATTTAGAGTGAGGTGTGTTCCAGGTTACATGTTACATGAAGAACATCCCCAGACATGCATAGTATGCTAATGGGGAATGTAATGGGTGTATATGGACAATACATAATGTGACATACCTTCATATACACATTAGCAAACACATAACAGGCAGACATACATCCAAGAGACCTGGGTCTATTGCTGCTACCTAACTTGACCATGTGTCCAATGTGTTACAGTTAGGCTGCACACAGCACATGCATAACTGGCCTGGATTTTGGTATCAGTTACCTGCATGGTTGACGGTAACAGTGGTAAGCATAATGGGGTTCATGGGACGTATACTGGATATTCCTTGGTGCAATGACAGTGTACAGCACCCACATCCCCCAGTGGATATTGTACTCCCTGAAACCCATGATGACACTCTGACATACCCACCATCACACATTGGCCATGACTGTGATACAACCTATTGTAGATCCCAACAGTGGTACTACAGGGATATGCATCTAATGCACATGCCACATACATAGTAGGGTGTTGCATTGTCATGCCTCACCTATGGGAAGCAACAACACTACCTGTACTACTGTGTGGCAATGGGTATTGTAATAAGAGTATGTGGCCTTGGAATGCTGTACCCTACAGATAAACGGACATACACACATACACACACTTGACAGAACACAATGGGCATCCCTGTTGTGATGGTAGTGCAAGGCTCATGTAGCCGGTATAGAGAGGAGCTTAACAGGGTACATGTAATGTCCCATACAGTAGCAGCCATAACTGGCTATGGCAATGGGTGTTGCGGTGGTTGTGAAAGACCTCATGAAATTCCCATGTACAGGTGTGCTAACACACAGACACTGCTATACTCAATCCTGCACATGTACACATGTGTCATTACTGGGGTGCATCACTGCAGGTGGTCACAGCTGTGTACCTAGCTATTTTCCAAGGAGAGTTGGGTGGAGGGTTTGTGTGTACAGTGGTATCCTGACACCTGCCATGTGGTGTCAGGCAATCTATATTCAGACACTACTGTGGTGACACTCAGGGTGAGAGTGACATGCATCAGCCATTCCTCCAGATGCCTCCTGCACATGACTACTGAGCTGATCAAGTTGACATGCATGCAACATGCATTACAGCATATGATTAGTGTCTGTGATGGAGACCTGTACCCAAGCACGTTCTGTTGTCTGTGGTAGTGTAGTGGAGGTACCTGTGGCATGTGATGCATACAGGGTGTTACCTCCAATATTTGCCAGTTCTTACACAGCTGGGCAGACATGTCAGTGTCAATCAAGCTTATGATGCCTGTACATATCCCAGCTGGATACCTGCCATCTGCACATCTGTACAGAGACTGACAGTCATCAGCTTGGCAAGTAGCTATGCAGTAGGAAGAAGGCATTGACAGATAGACATTTGGCAACAATATGTATGCCATACATACATGTCAGGAGCCCTCGCTATCATGTGCTGTACAGACCATAGTCTACAGTTACATTCCACATGTCGGATCATTTCCCAGTAGGGGTTATATACTGTGACACAGCTCACACACCAGGGCTACAACAGGGAGACCTCAGAGTCCAGCTATGCCTGCAGGTGTGCCTGTTGTCAGTACTACATTTAGCACTCTACACTTGCCTGGGTAGGCACTGTCAACAGTAGTAGCACCATGAGACAGTACATGCCAGTGTGGCAGCACGTACCCTGGGCTACTTCCCTTGTATGAAATGCAGTCACATGGATAACAGTGCTGTACAGGCCTCAAATACTTATGTGTCCCAGACATGACACTCACAACCCTTGCTACTGTAATGACAGCACATAGACACATGTATTGTACATGGCATTAAATACAGTTATTAAAGATGTTATTACCCTGCTATATGATCAGACTGGGATGTGAGCACTGGTTACCAGGGCTGAGCCATGCTTAACAGGTGTCAACATTGCTGCAATTTAACAACTAAGCTGATTTGTGCACTGCTAAGTGAAGCCTACACTGTGTAAGTGCCCATACATATACCCGTAGCTTACCAATACTTAGCTTCATGCAAACCCACACAAATGTGCTTAAAGCTGCTCAAAACTGCCTTAACCACTATGTATCTGACAGCCCTTGTTCTGCCCAGCAACAAAATGAACAGCCCTTGCAGGTCTTGAACCCAGGACCTTGTACACTAAAGTAACAACACTTAATCACTATGCCATGACCACTGTGAAAACAGCTGTTGCTTTTCCAATATATCTGTCAGTAGACATATTGATTAGTATTGAACAATTGCCTTTACTTCCACAATTGTGTAGTACTTGTTATTAATATGACTGCTGCATCACATATGTTGGCTTATCATAATATACACATAGCAGATACATACAGTGAGATACATCTGGGAGTGCATACACAACTGTGAGGCTTACACATGACAGGAATATAGATATATACATATAATCGGTTGACATATGTCTACATGTACATACACGTATATTCATACATATGTCTGTATACACATCTATATAGTGCAACATATATATGGCCATGTGAACATCTCTTCATATGTATATATACATATATATATATATATATATATATATATATATATATACATATATATATATGTGTATATGTGTGTGTGTGTGTGTGTGTCTATATAGGTATATATGTATGCACATCCTATGTGCACATATATGCCTATTTATGTAGATATATATGTAGATATTTGTAACTATATGTGCATACATATCTATTCGGATATACCTATTGCTGTCAATATATATGCAGATATCCATAAGTATATGTGCATATGTATCTCTATCTGTATATGTGTAGACATATATTGCTGTGTATATGTAAATATCTGAGTGTTTATATGTGTATGTATATATATATATATATATATATATATATATATATACACACATGTGTGTGTGTCTGTGTGTGTGTGTGTGTACATATACATATCCATCTATGTATGTCGGTATGTATATGTGTATATATCTATATAGATATATGTATAAGTATATATACATATATGTTCACCATATGTCCTGAGCATGTAGTGGAGCCCTACCTCAACTCCAGTAGTCACAACCTCTTAGTGCAAGGGGATGTCAGGTATGTATTGCAGGTATATATGTAGACTATTGCTACTGTGATAGGGGTTGTCTTCACAGACATGCTGTGTGTGGGAGGTCACATCTGCTTTTAACATGTGCGAAATTGGCCACAGACAGACATCCTAAGGACATCATAGTACAGTACCACTACTAGCACAGTAATGGTCCTGTGGACTACAGCAGAGATATGGCTAATAAATGTAGACAGTCTGACACACTCTGGTCAGACCAAAGGAATACACAGAACCCCCTTAGTGCAAGACATGTGGACCAGGCCAGACAATGTGGATGTTAACAGCCATGTAGATGGGTATATAACGTAAACACTGATATACATTTGCCCCCATAGGTTATGCATTCACACACCCCTGTCTGACCTGACACATACTAACCGCGGGTACAGAGGTGCCATGACCACATACTACCCACTAGTTAATGACATACATCTGTACAGCATCCCACTGCTTTGTCCGACATACATGACTGTTATGGTTGCCTGGCAGCAGTACATCTGGCAATTATCTGGACATAACATCACACTGGGTAAGTACACTAAGCTGCTAGGCATGTAGCAAAGCACTGTGCAGGCTACAGGCAGACTGCCACAACACTGGCCTACATTTCTTATGGTTGAATACACATTTACCTGCATATATAGCAGGATCTACAGGCATGTCACAGCACAGAGTAACAGACACATGTGTGAAAGTGCATAACCACAACCAATGTGAACACAGCCACATATGGTAGCTAGCTTAATATTACAGTATATGGACTATTGGATCAACACCATCCTCATATGTGCCACTCACACGCTAACCATACATATACTGGGCCACTACACAGTGTGGTCCAATGTCTGCCTGTAGTATGGGACATGTGTGTGTTTGGCCCTACAAACATGTAAGCTGATAGGGTAACATGCAGTGGAGCAGCATGTAACATCTTATAGAACAGGACCAAGAACAATGACATCTACCACAGTCTGTACACAGGCCAAGGTACTTATTCACAATATACACACTGCCGACACTCACCATAAGTACACAGACCTCAGTACTGTACACACAACCACAAAATGCCCAGGCTATGACCTCAACGATAACCCCTACTATATATAACTTGTGTCGCAGTCTGATATCTCACTGGCTTGTTATCAGATATGATGCCAGTAAATTATGATGTACAGAACATATGCACCTCTTACTGCATGACATATGTACAGAGGTTGACAGAGTTGTGGCTGGAGCCACAAATACAGGGCCAATATTGTCATATTGCTGTGATAACCTCATACATTTACTGTTGTAACAGGGTTTGTTGTGACATATGTCCTATGAGGGATATAAAGTCAGTAATTCTCATGTATGTCACCATGTACTGTCTGCAATCCTCACACTATGTTTCTGCAGTTCATAGATATGTGCTGTGTTAGTAAAACAAGAAAAAAAGGCACCACACACTGCCCAGTCTGTAGATGAGCCTACAGATGGGGGTTTCCTCAGAAACATAGCACTGTCATGACAGGTATTAAAACATGTATACTAGCCATATCCACACACACCCTGTTAAACCAACATTACTCCAAATGCAGAATAGTGACTCTTACATTCTGTAGTCATGTCAGGCACATCTCCCTCCAGTGTGTTGGCCTGTTTCCACAGTGTATGTTGTTAGAGGTAAATCACCAATCTATCTGTGATGCTGCTTGCCAAGGGTCTATATTGGAACATTGAATATATAACGGTTCGAATCACTAAAGGATGACCCTTACTGATCGAACTGTTAAAACATTGAATGTTCCAAAAAAAATTTAAAACAATGAAATAAAATAAATAAATAAATGGTGTAGGCACCTCCTATACCCCCTGCTACCTAAATATACCAAATCCGAGACTGCACTATATTGAAGTAAATGGAAATATTTCCTTACGAAGATTTCCGTTTACTTCTTCGATGTTCTGCAGTTTCGCTATTCTCATGCCAACAATGTCAGATTCGACATTGTCAGCTTTCGAGAATTCAATATAGACCCGCTTGCCAAACAACAGATCTAGGTCCTGCTCACAGTGAATGAAAAGGCCCAACACCAACATGATGTTCCTAGATACTGGAGTATGTTTCCATGCAACTGGCTATGGGAATGTTACCACAGCTGTTCCACATGCAATCAGCTACAGGAGGGCTGCAATTCATGAAGATGCCATCAGCTGATCACGAGCATCACTTACAAAACACAAGCTGCTGCTTAAGCAAAGAAGGTGTATGTCTCCACATCCACCACAGAGGGAGTGAAGGAGGCAGACAGAGGCAAAGATAGGTCAGGGAGGGGGAGGAAGAATAAAACCTAAGCATGCTTGTGTCACACACCTACCAGTACAGGATATCAACCCCCTGACTGACTATGAATTGCTATCACATGTCTATGCAGTTATTGGATGTGCCACATAGCTTACATGTTGAGGAGCTCTCCAAATGTATATGTGATTGTGAGTGACATCTGCAACAGTGATATGGTAGCGATGTGGTAGCTGTAGTACACGTGCCTGTCTGCATGGACAGGTGTCAGCATCAACAGAGCCACACTCTCTCAGGGACTCACACACATTGACACACTGGCAGGGCAGGAATACACCTCCTCACTAGTTAGTTTGCCACAGTACAGTACAGTGCAGGTATCACATGCACCACAGGGGTTATCTGGAGGTTATATGGGCAAAGGGTATGTGGAGGTGTCTGACATCAGACAGCATGCTTCAGTATGCCAGTGGGGTTGTAGTGAGTGTGAATGTGGTCAAAAGCATCATACATCGCACACACAGACACAGGGTGCATGTACTGACATGCATGGGTGCATTGCTTCACGGGTGTGTAGTAGTTGACTGTGCCAGGAGGCTGTACTATGCTAGGTGATGGGTATATCTTGGCATCAGGCCACATGACAATGGTCTGCATTGTGGCTCAGGGGTGTAGTGCCTGGATTGCTCTACAAAGGTGGGTATTGTATTCACCATCTAGTCACCTGGTTAACTGTTGTGTGTGGCCATTGCTGTGCATTGCTTGCCATGTATGTTTTCTTTAGTCCATGACATGGACAGTGTCTTGGATGTGTACACATTCCACATGCATGCACAGTGACATGTGGAACTGTACCTGAGATGTCTGGCCCATGTTGTGTACGCAGATTGTATCATCAGATGTGCCAGTGCTGGCCTGATGTGGCGGGAACAGGTAATGGGCAGCAGGTTGACCCTGCACCTACATTGATAGTATGATACATGTATCCTTGGTGGTAGTAGCATCAGTCCATACAGGGCATATGTTTAAGGCAAGGTATGTCCTTTGTGGGTCACATTTGATGGCACCACAGGTGTTGCAGGTGTCCAGTGGGAAACATAGTGAAGATGCACTGTCTGCATGTACGTGCCTATTGTACTGATGGAAATGATCCTATGCCCTCTGTAATCCACTGTAATCATACCAATGTTACTATATGTGGGCAATATGCAGGGTACTGCTACCATAGCGGCTGTTGCCTTGGCAAGTGTGTTTGTGTATGAGACATGGATTGAGAGTGTTATTCGGGTAATACAAGGGTTGCTAACTTTGTTCGCCAGGCTTTGATGCCACATGTTGGAGTATGGATTATCACACCAGCCTCTCAGCTATTTCACATCTGTTATCCTTGTAAGGTGGACATTGAAACATATAATAGGGCCACCATATAAGAAATTTACAAAACCTGCTCCACAATGAGTCCAGTTGTTACACACTCACGGCCACCTGCACACAGGATATGAATGACAAACACACACACACACACTGACACACACTATGTCTGGGATTAGAACTCCTACCTAACTAGTTTATTACACTACAGCATTATGCAGTTATAGGACACATCATGGAGATTACAGGTGTAATCCTTCCCCAAAGGTGTATTTCACAGTGAATGACATCAGCAGTCTTGCCAAAGTAAGGCATTTGATCTGTAGTGAGTGTGACTAGCCCAAAAAGCATTGCTCCCTACACAGACATAGAAACACACACAAAAACTTCCAGACTTACCGTGTGTGGGAATAGAACCCCTACCAGGGTACTGTGTCACACTAAGGCATTACACTGTTATAGGACACACCATGGAGATTACTGGGCTATACCTTTTCCAAAGATATATTTCACAGCGAATGACAGCAGCAGTCTTGCCAAGATAGGACATTTGAATTGTAGTGAGTGTGACTAGCCTTAAAAGCATTGCTCCCTACACAGACAGCGACACAAACACCCACACACACAGTTGCCATGTCTGGGAATAGAACACCTACCTAACTAGTTTATCACATGACAGCAGTATGGAGTTATAGGATGCACCACAGAAATTACTAGTGTACTCTTTCCCCAAAGGTGTATTTCACAGTGAATGACATCAGCAGCTTTGCCAAAATATGACATTTGAATTGTAGTGAGTGTGACTAGCCTAAAAAGCATTGCTCCCTACACAGACAAAGAAACACACATACAAACATCCACACTTGCCATATGTGGGAATAATGTCACACTACAGCATTACTCTGTTATAGGATGCACCACGCAGATTACTAGACTACACCTTTCCCTAAGGTGTATTTCACAGTGAATGACATCAGCAGCCTTGCCAAATTAGGACATTTGAATTGTAGTGAGTGTGACTAGCCTAAAAAGCATTGCTCCCTACACATAGAGAGAGACACACAGTTACCATGTCTGGGATTAGAACTCCTACCTAACTAGTTTATCACACTACAGCATTACACAGTATTAGGACAAACCATAGAGATTACTGTGTTACTCTGTTCCCAAAAGTGTATTTCAAAGTGGATGACATCAGCAGGCTTGTCATAGTAGGGCTATGCGGGGGGGGCAGTGTATGTGCATGGGTCATAACCCATTCATCTAGAGGTTGACACACCACATGCAAACACATGCAGGGTTATATTCCACAGGTACTTATATACAACTGCTAGATGACTACTGCATTGTACAGTCATGTTGCACAGCTAAACCTTGCACCACATAGTCTGTAATGCTGATGGATACCAGTGGCTACTTTCTACAGTGAGGGACATTTACACATCATGTGGTTGTAGCCATTTGACTGTGTGCTGGGTGGGACAGGCCTCATGATGGATTGCTTTGTCAATGTCACTCTCTTCCACACATCTATGTATGTCTGCTTTTGGGTTATTATAGTGTATTGTCCTTGGATATATGTCTGTATTGCTATCCAATGTGTGTGCTGTGCAAAGCATGACTGTTACATACTGAGGAGTGTATGCACTAACATCTGCAACAGTCAGATATGTACAGTATAGTCCACTGTTGTTTGCAAACATGGGCTTCATTTGTTTAAGTGTGTGAGCATGCCCACTATGACTTTTCAGTATGTTGTTGTCTGACATTGCCTTAATTTCTCTAAGTGTGTGGGCATGCCCAGTATGCCCTTCTGTACAGAAGGTGTGGATCCATTCCATGTAGTTTGTACTCCAGTGCAGACTTTTGTGTTGTACACCTACAGGTAGCAAACTGTTTCTGTAGGTTATCCGTAGATCATTTGGCAATATGGGGACAAACTGTGCAAGGGATAGTCTGTACTGTAGGTGATTGTGTCTGTGCTGCTTCTGCTATATGGTACTGGTGTTAGCAGAGATTTTCAAACATGTGTACTGTTATATTGTTTTATGTCCTCAAGTACTGTCAGGTGGACATTCTTGCTCACAGTGATGTCCTGGGGAACAAGGGTGAATGCAGCTGAGTCTGGTATTGTAGGCAGATGCCTACATATTCATGGTAAGTTATGCCATTGTGGAGGGGGAGCTGCAGACACTTGCTACTGTGTCTGTATCTCTGGCTCAGCACCTTGGTACAGTGCAGTGGCAGAGGATGCCATACTTGTACATCCATTAACATCACAGTATGGCCTTATCCTGCTGTGGCAATACCTCACAGCTGTACAGATTCACACAGGTTACCCAGAGGCAGGGGCCATGAGTCAGGTCATTACCCCCATTGTGGTGTACAGGCAGGTTTGTAGTCACCCATTTATATGTTTGCAGCCAGAGATAGTGTGTGCACACAGCTGTGTGTCGGACCTTGCCCAATCCATCCTGCCCATGCTCCCACCCCCCTTTTAGTCTATCCTCTGTCATACATTATGCATACATTCTTTGATACTTTCCCTAAGGTTATCACCTCATCACAGCTGTGGTTTGGTGTTGGTCCACAGTTCATGCAGTGGCACATGGCGGACATCTTACTGTGATTTGTCCACATGGCCTTGCATATGACTTATGTGGAGTGTGTTATGTTGTTATTTGGGTGTCCATGACATAACATGCATTTGCAGTACATGTGACACACAGGCCTTTGGCAGAGGCCTATAGGCCATTTGGTGGTGATGCGGGAAAGCTGTGGCAGGCTGTTGCATTCTGTCAGTTCTGCAGTCCCAGATCACCATACAGTATATTCCCCTGGGGTGACAGGGTAGATGTGCTAGGTGTTCATGCCAATACTTTCTATCAGTGTTGATCAGATGGTGTGGTTGCTGGCAGGGTGCTACCTATAGCTAGGGACACACCTGCATGGGACACCTGCACTGCATTCTGCATTCTGTCGCTATTGCCATATATAGGTTGGGGGATCATATTGTACCCATTCCCAACAGCAGGGATACAACCAGAGAGGTACCTGTAGGTGGTGTTTGGGTGAGCTGGGTGCATGTCTGCTATGGACACTACTTCATCTGATGCACAGATATGCATGGGGCATTCCAGTTTTGGTTGCATGTGCAGGTACATCAGCTGTTTCCCAATACATCAGTCCTACCACCTTTGTGATGTGCAAGTGTTCGGGCAGATGACATCGGTATTCCCTACTACAGGCCCAGATAATGTGATGCATACCTGTATGTACAATTCCAAGGGTGTGTCCATGTCACAGTTCCAAATTATATACTGTATGTCTGGGGTACTTTCCCCTGTGTGATGCTTGTATATCTAACACAACAGCCATACCATGTCAATCTTTCAGATGGTGCCACATGTTACCACTATACATTTACAATGGTTTGCTACTAGCATGTGTTATACTGGTGGGAATTCTCTGTGGCACTGCAGCTGTGAGGACCTGGCTCTATCATTGGCAGTAGTGGGCAATGGCCACCAGGTCATACCTCAACATGCATACATACTGACCACTCTCACACAATATGAAAAACATACCAACCTGACACACACGTACTTGCATGTTGTACAAATGCTACAATCTATCCTGCTACCTTGGTTACCTCTAGGCATCCGTGCTCCACTGGTATTATGCCTACACATACATGTTACTACATTTCTACAAAGGATTGGGGGGACACACCAGACTGTTACTACATGTCTACATAGTATATGGGGGGACACACCTGACTGTTTCTACATTGCTACTCAGGATTGCGGGACACACCTGACTGTTACTGCATTTCTACATTGGATTGGGGGGGCACACCTGACTGTTACAATGTGTATACATCAGATTGGGCTGGGCATGCCAGACTGGTACTACACTTCTATATAGGATTGGGGGGACATACCCTGACTGTTTCTATATGTCTACACAGGATCGGGGGGCACACCTGACTGTTACTACATTTCTACTTAGAATGGGGGGCACACCTGACTGTTACTACATTTCTACTTAGAATGGGGGGCACACCTGACTGTTACTACTATCTACATAGGCTATGGGAGGGGCACACCTGACTGTTTCTACATTGCTACACAGGATTGGGGGAGCACACCTGACTGTTACTACATGTCTACATAGGCTATGGGGAGGCACACCTGACTGTTTCTACATTGCTACACAGGATTGGGGGGTGCACACCTGACACTTGTACACATTTGCTATGGCTGTACTGGTATGTCAGGTACTCCATTTAATTCTGTTTTCTAACCTATCATGCTGGCTAGAGGCATGTCAGTGTACTAAAGGTGTTATGTTCGATTGACCTACATATTAGTTTCTGACGTCCTACCCTTCAGAACTAACATCCCACTGTCTGAACTGATGTGGTCTGTCTGTGTATGCCTGGGGGGGTGGCTACCCATAGGCATCATTCAGTGGCCTTAGCACAACCTTTGTTTGTGTTTGTCTACACCTGTCCTGCTGGCTTTGACTGTTGTTGGGTATGTGAACCTCCCTGACTGGCATGTGTGTGTCATATGGACACACATGTGCCCGGCACATTTCCTGCAGTGGGTTGTGTCAACATGTGTAGTACTAGCTACTGTGGTGACACCAGTATTTGTTACAGATCTCATGCAGCCACTATAGGTGTCTACTCTCTGCAGGCATCCCATTCAGCTACCCGATTCCCTTACATGCTCACATCCATACCATAGATACAAGTAACAACACATACTACTCCAATCAGCAATTGGTAAGGGGAGTGACTTACCTTGTTGGTGTGCCAGTACTGAGGATTGTGCTGGGGGCTGCCTATGTTGGATGTGCATAGTGCACTCCCTATACAAGGCTGAGCACAGGTAGTGTCATGTTTGGCATCCCTTTTACTGTATGTGTGAGTTAGAGAGAGGTGTCACTCCCTGGGTCTCTACTGTGTCAGTGTGTGTGCTATGCATTGCCTCTTTGCCAAGGCCATTGCATACTGGGCATGCCTCTATCTGCCTACTGTGGCAGGCTCAGTTTGTTCCTCCTCTGAGTCACTTTGTGCCTGTGCAGGCCTTGGCATTGGTGGGGGGCTGTGTGGCTTTGCCCCATGCTGTTCCTGCTGCAGCTGTTTCCATAGGATCACATTGTGCAGCATGGCACAGACAATAATAATTTGGGTACATATAGCTGGTGAGTACTGCAAGGCTCCACTGGATGTGTCCAGGCACTGAAATCATGACTTGAGCATTCCAAACACATGTTCTATTATGATTCTGGTCTGTGTGTGTGTCCCATTATGGCATTCTTGTTCGGGTATGTGTGCATCTCTGATGGGTGTCATCAGCCACAGCTCCAGTGCATAACCAGCATCCCCACTAGGTGACTGTAAGGGATGTCTCCATCAGCAAATCATTGGTACAGCTGCATCAGATGCCAGATGTGGGAACTGTGATAGCTTCCAGGGCAGCCAGCACACACATTCATTATAATGCCCTGGACATTGCATATGACCTGGCAGTTGATGAAGGGGAAGCCCTTGCGGTTGATGTGGACCCTACTCCACTCACCGGGTGGTGCTTTGATTCATATGTGCATGCAGTCTATAGCACTCACCCCTTCAGGGAATTCTGCTATTTGGTGGAAGAGACGCATATTGCTGGCCAACACCTCAGGGGTGTTGAGGAAATATACATGCTCACCGGCATGTGCTGACATGGCATCCAGGAACTGGTGGAATACTCTGGATGCTGATGCCTGTGAGATTCCCATGATATCCCCAGTTGGGCTTTGGAAGGTACCTACGGTTAGTATTCCTAGGCCTACACATACCTTGGTATCCACTAGGATGGGTTCCCCTCTGTTAGTTCTGTGTGCCAGGTGTGGCTGGCACAGCTCAACAGTTTGCTGTAGGAGGTCCCTGTCCACCCTATAGTGCTCTACTATCTCCAGCTCATGTAGCCTTTGGTAGGTTACGCTGGGTCTGTACACCCTTCTCCGTCTCCTCACTGTGGGTCAGTTGACAGCATTCATAGGTTCATAGGTTCATACTAGGCTATAGGCTCTAGGGCCTATACAAGCCTTGCCATAACAATTCCCTGAATATTTCTTCCCACAATATTTACTTCCCTGGACCCCTGCCTAGCAGGGTAACTGACATGACAGCCGGGGTGAATTTCCTATCTCCCATCAAATCATCAAGGTTCCTTTTGAAGTGGAGCATTTAGGAGTTGATGGTACAACAGATGTTGCTCTAGCATAGATTCTCTAAACAGCAACACATATGATGCTCCAACATCTGGTATCACTGATAGGCATACAGCACTCCCCATACAAATCTATGTAACACTTTTCTGAGATATGTTAATGCAACTAAGAATGTAAAAATCAGCTTTCACATTATAATATGTTTCAACAGTATGAGTTTGGGCCATCCAGATTGTACAGCATCGTAAACAATGACAAACAGCATATCTAAAGTGGAATACAAAATGCACTGTATATGTGTTCTCACCATACCACATATATTTGACAACAGGATCTGGTAAAATTACAGATGGTTGACATAAGCTCATTTATTAATTTGTATCTTCCTTCTTAAATATTGTAGTAATATCCAATATAAAGGGTCATGTGGTTATATATTTGTGTGCGTAGGGGTTAAACTTTGGATGTTTTGGGATAGGTTTGAGAATAGTGACATCTGTTGGTGAGAAGATGTTTGAAAAACAAAATGACAATGTGCATTTAGTGCTAAATCAACAGTCTAAAATGTTTTCTTTTCTTTTCCCTTTGTTTGCGTTTTTGTAATCAGAGCACTCATCGTTCGCTTGATGTGTAGCATTGTAACAGTTGAGTAAGGGTAGGGGGACAATCAGAGCTCGCTGGATATCCTGGAATTGTTACATTTTGAAGAGCCTGGTGAAGAGCATGGAGGGATATTTTTGGTTCCTTTAGGGCTAATTTCTGAATTCTTGTCACTATTTTCATGGAGCTTTTTATAGCGCAGTCTGTTATGCTTCCCAAAACCAGTTGATTGATTGTCAGTAATGTATTCTTCTGGAGCTATGTTGTCTTAATTCAAGTTGTCTGAGTGTAAATATCTGATTAAGCCTTAAGAAATACTTAAGACCACTCCAAAAGAACAGTTGCTTTCCAGTATTGGAGGATTCTTACTGAGGTACTAGTCAATTCTGTCCTATGTTATAAGTTTGTGTTTTCTCTCTCATGGAGGTTCATTCTGTGTTTCATGTTCAGTGACTATAATACATGCATCATTAGAAAAGCAGTTCTGCTGTATATTAACAAAGAGTTGTCTGTATTTATGCACCTATAAATTTAGTAAGAAATACCTTGGCTCTGATGGGAAGCCCAACACTGAATTCCAAGCCAGATGTATAAGAACTTAAAGTGCGTAAAGGTTAAACTTTAGCTGCTTGATGTTTTGGCATAGTTTTGGGAATACTGACATCTGTTGGTGAGAGGATGTGTGAAAAACAAAATGACAATATGTGCATTTAGTGCTACACCAACAGTCTAAAATGTTTTCTTTTCTTTTCCCTTTGTTTGCGTTTTTGTCGTCAGAGCGCTCGTCATTTGCTTGATGTGTAGCATTCTAATAGTTGAGTGAGCGTAGGGGTACAGTCAAAGCTTGCTGGATATCCCGGAAGTGTTACATTTTGAAGAGCCTGGTGTAGAGCATGGAGGGATATTTTTGGTTCTTGTCGTGGGAAAATGAAAAGAAAGAGGCAGGTCTAATTGTTTTTGATCGGCCTCATGGTGTTTGTACTGATATATCAGTACTACCAACCTGATGATATAGGCCTAGAAAAGTTCAAGAATACAACAGAAAGCAGAAAACAGTCTTGGATGTCCAAAATACGATCAATCGTTCATCCAGTGATTATACATCACTCTGGTGAGTATATTTAGCGATCTAATGTTGGATTTTTCTTGAAAACATCTAGGAAGGTTTCTCTGGCTTCCTTTTGGTTAGCAATCATATATTTAATACCTTCTGAGTGAAAAATTAGTGTGTTAGGTTATTTCATTTGAAATTTTATTTTTCTTTCAATCAAGAACTTACAATAAGGAGAAAGAAGCTGTCTTCCTTGTCTTATTTGGAGGGGGAGATCTTGGGCCAATGATGTTGTATTATTGTTCCAGTTAACAGTTCCTCCACATTTTTTTGCAGTCAGCAAGATTGTATTGACATCTTGGAAGTTTAGCAGTTTTGCATAAATAGGTCTGGGTTTATAAGTTCCTTGGGTTTCTCTTAGTGCTCTGTGTGCTCTTTCTATTATTATTTGTTTAGCTGTTCCAGGATCTTTGAGCAGTATGCTGAAGATTTGCATTATAGAGGGAATCAGTTCATTATGGTTTATAGCTTCTGGGATGCCTCTTATGATAATATTATTCCTTCTGGATCTTGCTTCCAGGTCCGTGATCTTATCTTGACTGTTTTGAATTTCTTTTTCGTAGGAGTCAGTCTTTTTGGTTATTAGAGTTATTTTCTCCTCATTTTCCATGGCTTTGGCTTCCGATTTATCCAGTCTGTCCAATATTTGGTTGAAGGTATTTCCAAATGATTGTAGTTGTACAGTTAATTATTTTATTGCCCCTTGGATGGGAAGTAAGGCTGTTTTAATATCCTCCAGGTTTGCTGGTTGATCAGATTTATTTTTGTTTCCATATTTGGATGTATCTGTTTGTTTTATTATCTTCTGCCTTTTTGAGTTCAAATCTTTTTCAGGAGATAGTAAATCCGAAAGTTTGGTTTTTGATGTGGTAGTGTCCATGTTTTTATCTTCCTTTGACATCCTGTGCTGTTTATTGTCTTCAGTTTTGAATGTAGTTTTCCGTAAGCAGGACTGTAGGAGCACACGGCTTAAGTTAATTTCTTGGTATCCTTACTAATCTTACTTGATTATGAACTGGACCAGTCACTTTTCCTTGATAACTTTATTTCAAAGTTAAATATAGTTGATATTACAAGATATTTTGTGGAAGTTGGTTCTGAATAATCTTCTGGATTAGTTTTATTCAAGATATTTAGAGGAGCTAAGGATTAGCAGTGCTTACAGAACAGCGGCCATCTTTGAATCCAGCCCCTATCATTTTTTTGCTTTTGTTTGTTAAGATTTCCATGCTTGTGTACACCAGTGGTGTAGATTTTGTGGGAAAAACCAGAGGGAAAGGTGTTTGCATAGTTTATATTAGTGTGCTGGGCTGGGCTGCTGCCTGTGTAATTGGCTGATTCTGATACATTTGACCTGCCAGCTATGCTAGTTCTCCTTGATTGCCTTCCTACTGTTGTTTTCCTTTTCCATTGCCTTCCTGTTTAAGCCCGTGGTGCCCTGCACAAACACAGTGCTCAAATGTGCACAGAGCTGCTATTTTCTGGTTTACTTTTTCTTTTTCCCTTTAAAACCTGATGCACCATGCACACACCCACTTTGGCAATCTAAAGAGTGCTAGACAGCCTCGGACACACCTCCCTGCTTAGCTCTGCTAAGCTAAGGGCAAACCCGAGCCACAGGGCTCCAATCCACTAACAGTATGCCTGACACCCCCCCCCCCCTATGATATCAGCTAACTCCTAGGCTTGCACCAAGTTATTCATGCTCTTACACTGTTGGGTGCTGACTAGCATGCAGGGGAAATCTGGGATTCAGTATCATTACCCTCATTTGCATAGGATTGCCTGCTGATGCATAGTTACATGTCCCACACTGAGCCTCTCCTCTTAACAACCACTATTTACTGGCCATGTTGTCTTCTGCCTGCCATTGACTATAATGACAAAATAGTGATTTTGGTTAGAATGCTTATTTTAGGGTTTTTTTCTTATTTTCCACCCGATCCCATTTGCGCGCTGCTGCCCTACACTTAAACAACCAAGATCGGCTACAAAAAGAAAAAGTTGATTTTTTTTATTTTTGCAACTCTTTTCCATGCCACTGGCCTTATAGTTGGCCATTGGCATGCTTCCTACATAATATCCACCTTTTACTTGGAGCTGTCATGGCTCCATTTTGTAGCTTGCAGAAATGTACTCCGTTAATGGCAGAGTACATTTCTGCTGATTACACAAGTCCTGCATGGCCAGCTTCCTGCTTCCTGTATCACAAATTCACCTCATCTGCATGGATTTTTTCTGCAAATGGGGTAATTTGCATACATGGACTGTGTCCGTGCAGGACTAGTGCAGGAGCGCTCTTGCACATCCCTACAGCTTATTCCTGGATCGCACGGCAGCCATATTGCCTCCAGGAGCTCCTGCACTGTTCCTGCACACCATGCGGGGCTTGCTGAATCGGAGGGGAGGGGTGATTTTTGTCAGATTTTGAATGGAGGTACTGTACACAATTAACAGTTTGGAAATGTTTTGGGCTTAAAACTTTTCAAAATGCCTTGTCAGTCCTTTGATTGCCAGACTTCCTCATTTTTTTCAGATACTGTCAGAATCTTTGGAGTAATTGCTTTGCAGTTGGAAATTTTGTCTTCCACTTGTTGAATGCCCTGTCTGAGAATGTCAAGAAAGATTCAAAATTCTATCATTTTCAGAAGAGTTTTTCTTCAGATCCTGTTGGATTCATTTTAGAAATTAAATTGTTTTCGATGTGGCAGTGCTCTAGATATATTAATCCTGCACATGTAAGATGGCATCTTAGTACATGTTGATTCAGTAGATTATTTCTGTTCCCCAGGTCATCTATATGTAGCATGATGGTTTTATATGCAAATCTGCTAACACTTAAGACACTTCATATTTTTGTCTAGTTTCTAGCCTTCCATTGAACTATGGCCTGGTGAAAAAGTCTCTTGTTACCCTGACATGTTGAGGTCATTCTTTTGTGGATGTCAGCTTTCCAAACTTACGTAGCTGCAGCCTTTACTTCCCATTACCTTCCTCACATTCTAATGGATGATGCATCATACAAAAGGGGAATTGGTTAAGGGAAATCCTGCATGGTTCATAATGTCAAATTTTTTTCAGACCCACTTCACATAAATATGTATTTCAAACAGGTTCTGATGTACTACCCCTTACTTGTATAATAAATTACCCCCTAAACCTCTTTTTACTATTTTTTTTTCTTTGATCGACTCACTGCCATAATCATATTCCCACTATACATTGCTAAAGTACTTTGTATACCTCCACATCCACATTTCTTTTCCTCCTCATCTCTGTCTCTCTGCTCACACCCTAGCTTTTTCCGTTTCTTCTTATCATCTCTCCTATAAATGCTTTTCCCAAATAATCACAATTTCTGCTCTAGTGCTACTAATATACATAACATCCTATTATCTATAACACCACAAATCCCCACTACTACTTCCTGGCACCTTTTCACATTCTCAAAATACCACACATTCTGACTTCACTGTATCTCCAGAATTAATGTACATGGACCCTTCCATCCTATATTCAGTCTCAACTATCAGATTATGTAGGGTTGTCTTCCCAAACTCTGGTCCTCACAACAACACAACAACTTTCACAGTTTCTAGCTGACAGTCTTAACCCTTCAACCCACTAATTCATCCAGCCTAACTTAAAAAACATTAGAAATAAACTAAGAGACGTCCATACTTGGATAGCACTACAATCACTAGATGTTATTATAACTATTGAAACTTGGCTAAAGCTAAATATAAAATACAAGGAATTTCTACTTCAAGGTACAATATTCTAATACTAGACAGAACCCCAAAAAAGGACAGATTGTGTTGCTATACGTTACATCAACAGACAACTTAATAATAGTTCACCACTTAAACCACACTTGAGTAAATAACATTAAAGTTCTAATGTCTTTTATAAAACTAAATAAACATAAGTCTCTATGCATAATAAGAATGTACATTCTCTCAGATAATACAAATGCAATAGAAAAATTATTTATTTGGCTTAAAAAAATATTCCTCAGGAAACTACTGGAATGTTTTATCTAAATATTGACTGGCAGGGCATAGACAATGATATAATAAACATATATGGGCTAACATATCTCATTTCATCTTGATCTAGGTCCAATAAGCATTCTGACAGGAAGTCCAGCTATAAATGGATCCTAACTCACTAAAAAAAAAAAAAAAAAAAAAATATATATATATATATATATATATATATATATATATATATATATATAGAGAGAGAGAGAGAGAAAGAGAGAGAGAGAATGTAATCAATCAAAAATAAAACCTTATGTAAATAAATTGAAATTCAGTTTTTTCAAAGTTATTGTAACAGCAATTTGAAAAATGTCGAACCTGCAACAGTGCAATGTCGTGTTGCAGACTGAGATTGCACTACAGTGGGGATCGGGAAATTTACCGTTTTCCTCACTGTAATGCGATCTCAGAGTTGTAATATATAATTAGCAGTGGATGTGGATGGTGCAGGGGGGATTGCTGCCCTGAAAAACATGTGGAGAAAGTCACTGGATGTCCAGATAAATTTCAAAAATTTCGAAAATGTTTAATTCAGCTTGTCAGCATTCTGAATATATCATACTTTTGTCTGTTCGATGTTGTCATTTTATGACATTTTTTTTAGTAAGTATAAGTGTGTGTATATATATATATATATATATATATATATATATATATATATATATATATCTGTGTGTATAGGTCTACCTGATAAGGCTGAACAACAAGATGAATGACACCAGAAGGACAACAGTTGAAATAGCCGACAACTGGAATCCCTGACATGCAAAACACCGACAAGCGAGACAAGCATTTCTACACTGTAGTGTGATCTCAGAGTCGTTATATTAAAGTTACGGGGGGTGTGGGGGGGCTGAGCCCCACTGCTTGCTTCATGAAAGTAAGTTCATTCTCTGTTTTTGTTTAGTTAGTCGCTGTGTTTTGATTCCGGAGTGACTGCAGATGTCTTTGTATGCTGGTGTTGTGTTTTGCCAGGGTTATGGTTTGTCGAGATTGTGAATTGTTGGATTTCTGCATTGTCAGTGTTCTGGTGTCGGGTATTTTGTTGTCGGTGTTCTCAGCTTTCGGCTTTCTCAGGTAGATCCATATATATATATATATATATATATATATATATATATATATATATATATATATATATATATATATATATATATATATATATATATATATATGTATACACACACACACACACACACACACACATGTATGTATCAGGAAAATAAACTATCTAGGAGGACTAAAGAAAACTATTAAAAAGTAAAAACCTAAAGGCCTAAGGAAGAAAGAAAGACCCAAACAGCAGTCTGATGATTTTTTTAAGCACTTTGATTTGATATGTTTACTGTCGAACTTTATCAGAAATAAAAACAGATACATGTGTTTGAGAATAAATAGGCTCATAAGGTAATTAGTTAAGCAAATCACGTATGAGCATGATGTCATTGATTAGGCTAACCATTTGAGTATATATTTAATATTAAGATTCTCATTCAAACCTGGGAAAGTGTCCACCTGGAGTCTGATTTGCCACCTTAGTTCTTTTACTTCAAGTAGTCTGTTTAAGTCTCCTAGAACTTAAATAATAAAATAATTTTTGTGCAAAAGATTTTGCCATTTACACTTCTATGATTACAGAGATATGAGCATTTGTTTGAGATGTGAGGACATAATTTGATTCAGTCAAAAAGCTTAGGCTGCACCCATTGGAAGTTGCAGTGCAAGCTTCCAAAGTTCCATTGGAGGGAATGAGTTAAAAGACTAGAGCTACCAGGAGAGGCTGGAGTCTCTGTCCCTGTATTCAGTGTCCTGTAGATTCCTTAGGGCCTTGCTTGATCCATAAGTCCATGACCTCATATATCTCCACAAATCAGGCAGTTCTGCGAACACTAGGTCCCAAGATCTGAACCAGTTTCATCAATTAAAAAAATCATGATGGAGAGACAGATTTATTGTCCAATGACAATCCCTTCTTTGGAACAAAATTCTCCAAATTAAGCAAGGAAAGACACTATCGTCCTGTAAAAATGACCTAGAGAGTTGAGTGGGTATTCACAAAGTCATCCTGTGGATAACTGGACTATCACTCCTTAAAAAAGAAGGTAAGGCCTAAGGATGGTCACTTGTAAGACGTACCAGTTGTCTTGAGTTTTGTTTTTATGATTTATATGATTCTAAATGTCACTTCACAGGGGTCAGATCTGACCAAGGTTTTGTAATTATGGGTGATAAGTATGGGGGAGAGTGAGGACCAGTACCGATATTTTTAAACTCCTTGTTGGGTTTTGCACTAGTTGGTATATGAAATTAGCGTAACGAAGTCCAAAAATTTCTGTGCATACTTATTTGTGGTGGTTACCATGTTAATGGAGGGATAGTTGAAGTCACCCGAAATTATAGTTTTGGGTTATATTGTGAGGGATGTTCATTTGCTTAGATATGTCTCATTGATTGCTGGCATTGTGGAGACAGCATGGTAGTTGGCTGCAAAAGGGTACTAGGTTTTGTTCACTATGAAAAGTGTGTTAAAGAGTTTAACATCATTGTCCTGCACTGTGAATCTGAAGTTGAAACTTTTTCTTAAGAACACTGATCCTCCCCATCTACACTGTCCACTTCAGTGATGGATCTGAGGGAGTGATGTATGCATGGAAAACTTGCATTGTGGGGATCTTTGCACTTTTTGAAACTGTTTCACTAACTACATGTATATGTATATCTTCAAAGCTTAGGAATGTCTTTAGGGTGTGCAACTTTGTGTTAAGGCTTCTAATCCTTAGCAGTGCTCCCTAATAGTGTGTATGGCTGCCTATGTAGGTAACTTTAGGACACTGTCCTTGCCTAAAAAGCACTACACATGAAAAAAAGGTCTTAGCCAATATACAGCAGTCATAAGCAGACAGATATGAATCAATCCTGTCAAAGCAGCCATGGATATTAAGCATTTCCTATCAGACTGCAGGATATTGGATTCACCTGGAATTCCACTAGTAGATCAGCTAGTAATTAAAATGTATTATCATTTGTTTCTATTGAGGCATGATTCTTGTCAGTGGTAGGATACTGCTTAATAGTCCCATTCCAACTACTTAAGATGTATTTTCAGAAATCACCATCATATACCTCTTCAATTGATCCAAGAAGGTGAGTCACAAGTCATTCACACTCACATGTAGAATAACCAGGTCATATGCATAAATGAGTTGAAGGAACTTGAGTGCCCTAGTGACACTAAGGATACTGGCACCTGAGAGGCAGCTAACCATCACCTCGTCTTAACTCAGCCTGGTGAGTGGAGCATCTGTGTATATTACGGATTCACCTATAAACAGAATATTGCCAGCTGAACAACCTTGACTTTGCTATCTTTCTGCATGCTAGTGGTATGACCCCATTTTTGTGGCTGTGTAATCTGTAATGTAAGGAGGCAAATTTCTGGATTTTGGCTGATAATGCAACATTGAAGCTCTAGGAGGCTTAATTAGAGTATTTTAATGGCATCAGCATAAGACATGTTTGTGTTCGCAGTTTGTGGATGTTGCCTCTGTGTGAGTGGGGGTAAGACATTGTTTTGCTCACTGCATAGAACTGGATGAGAAAGGACACCTCCAGGTGAGTTTAGTATTTAAACCTCTGAAAGAAAGAATCCTTTGGGTTGCATAGAAACTAATTTTCACTGAGCATGAAGCAGTTCTTTCACTGCCTTAGGATTCCATGCGCTGTAAAGCTGGAGGATGAAGGAGGGATAGTCAGTTGACTCTCCATAATGACCAATGCTGCTGAGTGATAAAGGTATGCTTGAGGTTAAAGAGAGACACAGGAATTGTTACAGGAGTATGTTTGTTGGACTAGTCATAAGTTCAGTGCAAGTCTGTGCTGTTTAGTGCAACTTGTATCCAGGCTCTATAGATCGGTGCATCTCAAAGGAAGCTTATGCACCTCGGAGAAAGCCATTTTGGTAGAAATGGAGAGGATAAGTATCGTACAGGAGTTAGTCAAAAGTGCCCATCCATAGCACAGAGAATGAAGAATTATCTTGTGCTCACTACCCACTATGGAGCCACCACTACATTGGGACTATGCTGAGAAAGCTCTGCACGGTAAATAGTAGATAAAGAAAAAAGAACCAATGGAAAACAAATGAAATTTGAAGCCAAAGTATTCACTGCTACTTAAGACATGCAGCAAGTTAGACCATCTCAAACTTAGATTAAGTACCACTCTATCCCAAGGTGGCCCTCACATCTAGCCAAATAGATTAACTAAGAAAAGGCAGAAACCAGTAAAGCAATGCATAACTGTTTAAAATGGCAAAGTACAAACCAAATTAGGCAATGTGGTGAAAAAAGATGCTCTCTGCCTAAAAGTAGTCTCCTATTTGATGATTTTCTTTACGGTACATTGTCTTTTCAAAACAGAACAAATATTAGTACTGTTTCTTTTGGCATATGCTTTGATTGAATTTCCTTCCACCAGATAGTTTTGTATGTCTCTATATTAATTGTCTGTTGTCCTGACATCTTCTGATGTTGCACTGGCTGCTTCATTATACCAGCTACCAATGCAAATATACTGATATCAAATTTGTGTTGTACATATTCAGGTTCACCTGATTCTGCAAAAATGTGCCTTTGGTACTTTCAGTTTTCTCAGGAAAGGTACTGAATTTCAACAAAGTTAAGTTAATCATCTACTCTGTGTCTTCCACATAAGTTAATCTAAAGGTGTGGTAGTGATATGCAAATGCAGTGAGCAATTTGGGATGAAAATCAGTCCCATGATCCACCCTTGCCCTGATATCCCATTGTTACCACTACTAAGAAAATTCAAAAAAAAAACTTGATTTGATTTATATACTCCAGTTACTGATACACGCATTTGAAAATAAGCCTATGTGCCTGGAGAAGACCCAGCCCCAAGGGAATCAGCCTGTGCAGAGCAAAACTACTAGCTGCCAGACCAAAGTCCGAACTATAAAAAATACCAGGAAGCAACCTAACCATTGTAACTGTGCATTTCCTTTTCTGACATTACTATAATGCCGTTTTAAGTTTGGATGACCAAACAAAGATACAAAAAGGATTACAAGTATGGCTGGCTGACACTGCATGCAGCAGAATAGCAGCAATTGCAGCAGTTTAATATTTTATATCTGATCTGATTTCTTGCACTGTTGACCGATTGCATCGGTACAGGTGTAGTTATACGTCCTACAGTTACAGATGTTCTAATAGAAGTAGTTTAAACACTGAGATCTGATTTGCTGGTATCAAGCTGTCTCTGAAAAAAAAATTAGAGTAGGACATCACAGCTTACAGCTCAGTCGGTGGGACACTGTTCACCCAATTCAGGAATTCCTAAAAACTCTGACACAAACGAGGGACATCTTCAACTTCAGCTTTGTTATAGCCATTTTAACAAAACAGTAGTCAGAAGCAAGCTCAGTTCCAATGGTAAAACAAGTTCCTCAATAAAGAGTTATAAATTCCACAACATTTATTGAATCAGTCCAGTTAATTAGCATGTGACTCCTTCTACAACACTTAATGTAAAAACAGTGTTCTACCCTTAGGGCATAAATACACAGACCAATTCTGATATGACAATAAACACCTTCCTCAATGAGATCTGAATATAAATTTGGAAACATCTATAAAAAAGCAGACATAAAATAACTTTATGTATCAATGCTACTTTAATGTGCTATATACAAAAACATCATGAACATTCAAATTCTTCCTTCCATCATATATTCGCATACTCATTCAAGGCATTAAATTTACATCCTTTTGATTGCATTTTAATAAACAAAATATGTAAATGTATCTATTCCACTACGCATAAATGCAGGAACTCTGCTATATAATTCAATCCTATACAGACAAGTAGCAAACATGTCACATAACTGAATGATCCATTTGATTTCTCTATTACTATTTCCTGCCACTCTAGCTAATTAAGATAAGTTAAGATGGCAGAATGTGCTTTCTTACAGAGAACTGCTGTATATATTAAACCTTAAAATCTCAGTGAAGAGGGCATCTGCTGGCATACTACAACTGTTTGAAGTGACAGTTTTAAATAATTGAATAAATTAAAAAATAAGTGAAAGCGGGGGATTAATGGCCTTGAGGTCATTAGCAAGAGAACTGGCATTTATCATATCATCCTGTGTCTATATCATTCCTGCTTGCTTAGTGCACTGTACACTACCTAGAATGTGTAACCCTTTTTCCATATTTCTTTGAAAAATCACTCTTCCTAGTGTTTCAGTATATAAACCCTTCCTGCAAAGCACTCATCAGTACTCCTTTTTCTCTAGGCACTAAGTATCAGGAAAACACATTTTACTTCATCATCTGGTGCTAGCTAATAACAATATTATCATTGAGGAAATCCAAGGACTGCCTCATATCTACTGGCAACTATTTGATTTTTTTCCCATAAACGATTCTATATCTGAGATGCAAGTATTTACTCAACTTGGAGGCCAAGCTGTCTTCAAAGACTGTAGACTATATGCAGCATGTTGTCAGATCTAACATGTACGTCACATAGACATACCCATCATGTCCTAATCATGCAAAAAAGCCTTCATACATGGGAGTACATGAAAAGTCATTACGTAAACAAAGGCCTCCTATGTGAAGATTTGGTATACTGGACACTCAGAGACTCACTAAAAGGCAAAGTGTATATACAGCTACTACAGAGAACACAGCTACAAAAAGGAGTCACTCAGCTGGCAGGCCAAAGTCTTAAAGTAGCAATGACAAGACAGTATAATTTGTAATGTCTTAATAAAAAGTGACACCATATTCAGACACACAGATGCACCATTCATCTGGCTGAGCAAAGACGGAGTGACAATTATCTACATCTCAGGTGCTAAGACCTGCAGTTTCATTAGGGCCTTCAAGTCCTTTCTCCCTAAATACACATATGACATGGTCATTGCACATGTGGCAGTAATTTACTTGAGATATACCTTCTTGGATCATATGAAGAGGGACATGATGCATCTCTATGAATATGCATCTAAAATTAGGTGAAACTAGTGCAGCGGAGTATCCTTCTGTTGCCAAGAATCATATCATATTACAAATAAAAGTTAACTGACTTAAGTTATTGGCTTGGCTTAGCTACTGGTGCCATTCTCGGGGGATCCAGTATATATTACCCTGGGAGAACATAATTGACAACCCTGGCTGCTTTGCTAGGGATAACATGCACCTCTCACCTCATGGCTTCCTTATATCGGCCAGTAATTTTTCCTCTCTCATAGTGCTTTTTTAGGCATGTTCAGGCTTTTAAAATTACCTATGTATCTAATCAAAATCAAAACTTTATAAAGTAGCACTGCTCAGTGTTACAGTCCTAAACAAGAGGTTGCATTCCTTGCAGGCATTCTTAACTCTAGAAAATATAGATATCTACACAGTTGCATAGTTTCAGAACAGTGATAGCACCCCCATAGTGCAGTGTCTCATTGCTCACCCCTCTTTCAGACCCAACTTAGAAAATGGCAGTATTATTAGGGGGGATATGTATGTATTCCAAGGAGCCATCTCCCCTCCAGATTCTTAAGGCAGGACAGTGACCCTCAACTTCCCCATATAAATTTCATTGTAAAGAGAACTGTTCTGTGACACTCACTATGAGGGTAAAAATGTGACTCACCACAAAACTTTTCTGTTATCAGATACAAATCTAAGACAAACCTAATCCAGCTGACAGATGAGCAAATGAAACTTAAGCTTCATCCTCACCCCAGTGACTCCATCTCACATGCTTCCACATTTGTGGCTAATTTCTAGGCTACCCTTGAAGCATGCATTGATGTATCTTTCCTCATAGCAAATAAATACAATGCCAAATTCAGGAATAGACCTATGTGTGGCACCATAGCACAAACTATAAAATAAAAAGCAGAAACTCATAGCCTGTAAAAATCATCTTAATACCCTATCATTAAAAGATGAACTCAGAAAGATTAACATACTTTTCAGAAGCAAAACAAAATCCTCCACTGTAAGTACAAATTGAAATTTGCTACCTCTGCTAATGACAACTCAAAGTTATCATTCTTCAGCTATGTCAGAAACCTTAGAGGTAATACCCAGCAATGTTCAGCACAAATCTATGCCAACAACATTTACTCTTCCCCGGAGGATGTAGCCAAAACTTTAGTCAACAAATTCAATTCTAACTTTACTCCCTTTTCTCCCCGCATCTTTACCCAGTTTGTAAGCATATCCTCACCACCCCCAGATCACTTTCAATTAGGTACTGAATAGTCTCCCTAAAGCTAAAAGTACTTGCTCCATGGGTTCTGATAATGTACCGAGCTGTCTTCTTTTCAGAATCAGACATTGTCTGCTAGATTTGCTACTATGTCATCCTCATCTCCTCCAGTGGTTTCCTGTCAGAATAATGATGAACTGTGGTAGTCATCCCACTCCACAAGAAGGTATCCACTACTGATCCAGGAGAGTATAGACCTATGAGCCTCACCAGCCTTATCTGAAAGCAATGAAATGCATCATTATGGAACTTATTAAACAAGGGCATAAGCAGCCTACAAGCCCTAGACCAAGCCAGTTTGGGTTAGTTAAGGCTGACCAGCCTCCTGAATCTGGTGGGCTTCTTTGAACATATCACTGATGCATTAGACTCAGGAAAATTTATTCACACTGCCTACCCAGCCTTTGCCAAGGCCTTTGATACTATGCCACATTGTAACAATAATCACAAGCACTTGATCCTATTTCTCATTGCACCTTGATCACTCAAAAAAGAGTTCCTTTGCTGTTTTTCCAAAACAGTTCACTCTGTCAAAAAACTGACTATTTGATAGAGCCGACTGTTCCTATTTTTGCATAAGTATATATGCATATAAAGTCATCAATTATCTTACCATCACAATCTTTGATTTTATTCTGTGCTAAGATAACAAAGTATTATATTTGGTCATAGTTTCACATGAAATATGTATCCTCTGAGAATTACCTTATTTGCATTTAACACACCGAGGTATTGGTGATACATGTCTTTGG
Source organism: Protopterus annectens (assembly GCF_019279795.1). Taxonomy (NCBI): domain Eukaryota; kingdom Metazoa; phylum Chordata; order Ceratodontiformes; family Protopteridae; genus Protopterus; species Protopterus annectens. Next base: position 90,275,395 of record NC_056731.1, read on the forward strand.
CATTCTCTAATTGTATTTGCAGTGATTTCTGAAAGCTCATTGTGAAAAAAAATTTGCTGTTATTATTTTTTTTTGCACAGTGCATTATGCAAACAGTATACCAACTCTCTCTCTCTCTCTCTCTCACTATATATATATATATATATATATATATATATATATATATATATATATTAGTATAGTGACTTTTAACTTAGTTGAAACATGGCTCTCCAACAACCAGCTCATCCTTAACCCTAAAAAAACAAAGCTTTTACTCTTCCTACATAAAAAAATCAACAATATTAAACCCTCCTTCTCCATACTGTCCCTTAATAACACTCCCATTCAGGTAGAATCCAGCACTAAGCTCTTAGGCGTAACCATCAATGATCAATTTAAATTTGACTTGCATGCTAATAACTGTATCAAAAAAACGTATTCAAAACTAGGGCTCTTTTACCGTAGCAAGAAATTCCTTACCTCTGAAGCCAAGATTACTCTGTGTCTTACTTACCTTCTACCCAGTCTAATGTACAACTCTCAAATTCTCACAAATCTTAACTCAAGACTCCTGACCAAACTCCAATCTAGCTACAACAAGGTAGCTAGATTTGCTGCCCAACAAACCTACAAATACCATTACTGTCTCTCTCTAAAACACCTAAACTGGCTTGAATTACTCCACCAGCATCTTCTCTCTCAGCTCCAGATCATCCAAGCTATCCTATACCAGCATTCCTACTGCCCAGCACTATCCCCTCTCATCTCCCATTACTCTCCCTCCAGACCTCTCTGAAGCTCTAACCAAGACCTACTACAAATCTACAAATCCAAGTCTAAATTTGGATGTAACATGTACAGCTATCACCCCACTATTGCCTGGAGTAGGCTCCCACTAGAAATCAGAACCCTTACACATTCTAAACAGCCACCAAAGAGCACTTTAAAAGTCACTGGTCCTGCTACTGCACTCTCCCTCCTTAAACATCCCCTACTTCCCATACCTTAATCTACTTTCTGCCCTTAACTCAGTCTTCTCACTAGCTCTCTCTAATCTTTCTTGACTACTTTTTCTACTGTCTTCTAAAACCTATTAAGCAAATCACTTCAGAAAAAATATTCCATTGTAATTGTCTTGCCTTCATGCAACTACATTATGATAAAACTGGGTTTTTGTAACCGCTTACCCAAAAACTCTATTCATCTTAATGACATATTTTTTTTTTATACATCTTGAAATAGTTATGCTATACTCCTGATTACTGACACTGTATAACATTGTATTGCTACTTAATGCCTTGTAATAATCCTGTAACATTGCTGTTTAATGCTAATTTATAATGAAAATTGTATAATATGTTGGAGCTTTTCTCCCCGGGCCACCACTGAAAAAGGGCTCTTCAGCTCAGTCGGACAAACCTGGTCAACAAATATAAAATAAAATCAATGAATAAATAACTACTATTATGTTGATCCAATATGTGTATTTCACTTTTATTTTGATTTCCAGCTAAATTAAAAAAAAAAAAACGTCTGTTATTTACAGAAGAAACATCTTCTGTGTATTTTAAACTTGAGAATCCTCATATGTAATACAGAAGAAGAAGCACCCTGCTTCACAGTTTTAAGAAGAGTCTGCAGAAAGTGATTTGATGCTTTCTCTTGCCTGAAATGATCTTTCCTTATGGAGCTATCTGTACTTTGAAAACTCACAACACAGACATTTTACTTATATAAATTATGCTACACAAAACTTCATCACAGTATATTAATTTCTAATAATTTGTAGTTCCAAATATGAAAAGCTTATAAGCACTGAGTGTGAAATGCTTGAATGTCAGAATGTGTTTTTAGTGTAGAAGATGTTGTTCACTTAATGTATACATTTGAACTCTAGCAATTAGTTTACTAAATGAAACACCAAAACATTTTGATTTGTTCTTCTCTTGGTTATACGTATGGAACTCCAGTATTTATACATTGAATAAATAAACATTTCAAATAACACTTTCAAGCTTTTCATTCTTAGATTCAGAATAATATTTCTGTTTTGTTTTTATAACCATGCATAATAGTAAAAAATGGGTATCTATCAGAGATACATAATTCTGAACCTAGCATCTTCCGAATATGAATCACAGCTAAATAAGAACAAACTTAATTAATTGTTTGAAAAATGACAACCGCCATGTATATAACCGAAAATGGGATTGATAGGGTCTGTGAACTGAAAACTATATATGGCTATTTAACAGATATTCAGATAAATTAAATGTGATCTTTGTTTTCTGTTTTGCAGACCTGAATAACATTAAAGGAACTGAGTTTCATTTTCTGAAAATGACTATTAAATAACAATCAGCTCCTCAGCTGGTAGCATTCACTTAAATTTATCAAAATATGCCATTTTGATAATTTCATCCACTTGTTTCTGTGATTTATAATGGCAATAAATGCAAAACAGTGAAATGCAGCTTTTGTATATTCTTCTCTTGATACTTTCCACAGTTTTAAAAACATGTCCGTTTTTAATATCAGGTTGCAATGCCATTACTTTGTATTCATTGAGAGAATGATGTTTTAAGCTTAGTGAAACAGCTCACAAATCTTACACATCAGAATGTGATTGCAGAACTTATTAGTTGTTTGATATTTGCACGTCAAGCTGCAAAGTATCTTCTGGAATTTGGCTGTCAAGACTCCACAATAATAAAAGTGTAAGTAAGCATCATCCCTGGGATTCAGCAGGCAGATGTGCAGGAATAACTTATTCCTGCATGGCAGGGACCATTCCTGTTCAGCACAGCAGCGCGGCATGCATATTTATGAAGGCGTGCTGCCATGTTCTAAAACAGACATGTTTCCATGTACGAGCACAGGGGGTGTGTCTGAGCGCAGAGCTCTCACAATACACATGCCCCCTGCACTCCAGAATTGCCTTTCGGACATTTAAAATGAGTGAGAATGCTCGCAACACCCCAGCCCATCAGGATAACAAATCTGGTCAAAGGCATAAGGGGCAATCATCCCTACCAAGCCAAAATTTATTAGGATAACACAGGTAGCATAAGCACATAGTGCACACATCCCAACCAGTCAGAGTAAGGAATGTGGACAAAGGCAAAAGAGACAATTGTCTCACAAAGCAGAAAGTTGATAAAATAACAGATTCAGCATTAGCAGGGATATTCTGAAGGGTACAGATAAAATAACACAACAAAATTCTTTGTTTTTTATAAATGCGATAAAGTTTAAGCATAGCTGTGCGGGTGTGCCCGTTGCTTAGCTATGCTTAGTCCAGCTTAAACAGCACAAGAACTTAAATGGCAAGAGACAGCCAACATAAGCAGTACTGCAATAGTGTAGTGGTTAAAGCCTACGTGTTGCAAGCAGCCATTCCCAGTTCAATCCCCACTGTGACCAATTTGCATTTTACTTGTGAAAGCAGCACATACAATTTTTTTTTATTATTAACTACTAAATAACATATATTTGTTAACTGGAGTACTGCATTAGGTCCAGATGTGAGGTGTCAGATTAATAAAGTTATGAAACCCCCATATAAACACAAGTGCCCCATGCAGTATAGTCACACATGAATAAATGTAATGAAAGCACATTAGGGGATGTCAGGGACAGTAAACAAATTTATAGTATGTAATGAATGATGAATCAATGCCATACAGCAGATAGCCTATAAAATGAAAAATAAGCAATGCTAAGCATTGTACAGGTCTGCTTACCAGGAGTAAGCATTGTGTAAATATGACTGCTAAGCAATGAGTAGCCCAACTAAATGGATTTGTCCATCAGTAAGCAGTGCTGAACCTGTCCCTTTAAGCACTGCCAACCTTAGCTAAGCAGGTTTGCCCATAGCTTAGCTCAGCATATTCAAAACCATCCAATCACAACAAAGGGTGGAAAATCATCCATATTTAAACCCCACAGGTGAGAATACAGCTCATTACTGGTTGCAGCTTCCGACTGTAGGCAGTATGGCAGGAGTTGCTGAGGGTATGCAATTCTCTGTGCAGTGCTGGGGCATACAGGAGTCCAAGGTCATGGTAGGACTCCTGGTACATAACCATGATGAGAGACTGCTGAAGGGCCAGTACCAAGGCTCCCAGTATAAAGTGGAAGCCTGGGACCATCTCGCCCATGATCTCACCAGTGCCACTGGTATCCCTTGGACTGGTGAGCAGGTCCAGCACCACTATGCTGACTTGAAGCGGAGAAAGAGGGAGCTCTTGGATGAGTGGGTACAAGAAGCAAGGCAGAGAGGAGATGTCCCAGCAGTGTGTAAGTACTCATACTAATGCCTGTGTATATGATGGATAGGTATGCCTAAATATTTCTCTATTTCCTTACAGCTGCAGCTGAGCGGTTGTAAATCAGGAAGCCTATGCTAGTAGGCTGCAAAGGCTGCATCGTGAGGCTGGTGAGTAACAATCCTGCTTGTAGTAGTAATACCAAATAAATATAAAGTAGTAGAAAGTCACCTGGCAGTATAAAAACTGTGTATGGGGTGTACTGAATAAACCAGACAATATGACAGTAATAGTCCCATATAGGTCATAATAAAATAAAACTGTAATTGCCTGGCAATAGAGCTCTAAATCCTGGACTGGTTGTGTTTACTCTGGTATTGTATGGAATTTATTGTTGCATTCTCTGAATAGTAATGTTGTGTTTACAGACAAAATGACAGTAATAGTCCCATATAGGTCATATTTAAATAAAACTGTAACTGCCTGGCAATAGAGCTCTAAATCCTGGACTGGTTGTGTTTACTCTGGTATTGTATGGCATTTATTGTTGCATTCTCACTGTTATCCACACTGTGCTGCATAAAAATGTCTAGTAATGCCTGTATAAGACTGTTGTAAGTACAAGATCAGATTGTACAACCAAGAGAGGCTTAGACAGAAAACACTGAAGAGATAGACAGCAATATCCAAATAGCACACTGTTGAAACTTAAAATTGTTGAATTTTAGCAGACACTGCCATGGTCCAAATTCTGGGACTGATAGTAAGCTGTATGGATAATCATATCTCTCAACTGTGCACATTTTTTTCAGAATGTCCAGATAATTGGTTCATATTTTCTGCCTGTTCCTCTTTCTCCCTGGCAAATCAGTGGGATGATCTCAGAATTGTAGTCACTAAATAATGACGTACACTTGATTCTCAGACCTAAAACCTTCAGAAAATGTATATTTAAACAAATCCTGTCACTCTAGCAATATTCAAAATATGTCCCTATTTGTACCCCATGTTGTCAAGCTTTCTCCAGAGTGTGTGCATTAAGAGATTGAGAGGTATGTGCATAATATTAATTGGGAATCTGGGAATATGTGTAGAAACAGCCAGGTAGTGTTAACAAACATTCCCTCCACAGGTCTATCAGATAAGAAAACTGTGTCTGCCAATAAAGATTTAAATCCTAGACTGGTAATGTTTACTCTGGTATAGTATGGCCTGATATATAGCATTCAGTAACATCTGGTATCAGAATAGCACTGTTGTGTCAACCACTGTTTCTCACACTGTGCTATATAAAAATATGCCTAGGAATGTCTGTATAAGACTGTTGTAATTATAAGGTCAGATTGTACAACCAAGAGAGACTTAGACAGAAAACACCAAAAAAATACACAGCAATATCCAAATAGCACACTCCACGGCAACTAAAATTGTTGAATTTTTAGCAGACACACCCATGGTTCAAATTCTGGGAGTGGTAGTAAGCTGTATGCATAATCACAGCTCTCAATTGTACAGATTTTTCAGAATGTCGAGATAATTGGCTCATATTTTCTGCCTGTTCCTCTGTCCTCCTGGCAAATCAGTGGGGTGATTTCAGAATTGTAGTCACTGAATAATGACATACATTTGATTTTCAGACCTCAAACCTCCAGAAAATGTATATTAAAACAAATCTTGTCACTCTAGCAACTCTCCCAGGTTTATGACAGCAATATTCAAAACATGTCCCTATTTGTACCCCCATGTTTTCAAGCTTTGTCCATAGTGTGAGCATCAAGAGATTGAGATGTATGTGCCTAATATTAACTTTGAATCTGGGAATATGTGTAGAAACAGTCAGGTAGTGTTAACAAACATTCCCTCCACAGGTCTACCAGGTAAGAGATGTTGAATTTAGCTATAAGACAGTTGAAGTATACACAGTGTACAAACATACCACTGTCCAAACCAAGGCCATAGGGTATTGTAATATTACTTGTACCTTAATGATTAGAGCAATTATCATTAAAGTTGTGAGTACTACAAGGATACATAAGTTTTTAATTGACATCTCTCTCCCCATCACCATATCTGCTACAATAATCTAAATACACAAATCACTGGGTATGGTTACACCAAACCTACTGTTGGGACATATGTCCATGTGTTCAATAAATATTGAAATGTGTTTCTATTAATGTTCCATGTTGAAATACTATCATTGGTGGCCTGTTGCTATTCATGTAACCTGCATGCCATTGTAATAGCCACTGTGGTTCCATATATGCATGTGTTCTGTTTGCTATGCAACTGTTCCAAATCTGGTATTTTGGGTTAATGGGAATATCTATAGATGCTGTTATAATTAATCCTGGATTGTGTTGACTATTATAGGTTCATAGGTATGTGCTAGGCTATCTGCCCAAGGGCATTTTTAAGCCTAGCCAGAGTGTGCCAGCTTTCGTCGCCCCATTGATTAATTAACTAAGCCTCTGTCAAGCAGAGCCAATGAAGTGATCCCCGGGGTATATGTTTTAAAACTGCAACATCAAAGTATGTTCTGGAAGGCCAGTCCCAGCTGACCCACAACTCCCACCTCATTTGGCCGTGGTACCGGGCCCCAGCAAGTCTGGGACCCACCCCGGGACATTCTCATCTGCTGGTCCTGCACCGGCTTCTGGTGGAACCACTTCAGGGGATGTAGCACGTCCTCCCTGGGCAGCGGGCTCAGAAAGGATCTTGTTACCCAAAGTCAGGTCTGGGGATTAGTGCGCAGTGAACTCCAAAGGGAATTTGGAGATCTGCTACTCCAGCTTGAGGGCCGCATGGTGCATTTAGAGGGTCAGCCTGCCCCTCCTGCTCAGCCCCCAGCACAGCTACCTTTCAGGCCGTGAAGGTGCAGTGGTGGCTGCCCATGGGTGGGGAACTCAGTCCCAGTGATTCCATTTGGGGAGACATGGGCTTCCGATTTCCAAATACCCCTCCCCATCCAAGGTGTTTACCCCCACATGTGTCATATACCACCCCTGTATGCTGTCTTGTCTGTCTTCCTACCCAACATACCTCCCCAAATATACCTACTATCCATCCTCAACATCCCACTCTTACCTTAAAAAAAGGGCAATCTGCTCCCTGCCAAAAAAATTCACCTCATACTTAGCTGTCCATTTTGCACATGTATCCACTAGACACATGTAATCTGATCTAATTGGCTTTACAATACATTATTGTTATCCTCACCCCTCTCTCAGGGGTTTGAGTGTCTAAATCTAACCCCAAATTCAGTATATATGCAAAACTGTTGCTGTAGAAGAAATGAACAGCTATGGACTTCTCTACACCTATCCTGCACATCCCTAGCTACTTTAGTTATTGTTTTTCCCTCTGCATGCCCCCTTTTTCACCACTTTCCTATCATCCGTTTTTTCTTTTCTTTTAAAGAAATTAGTGTGAAGGTAAGCAGGAGTAAGCACGTTTAAGCATTAGTAAGCAGGTTTAAGCCTGTTTGCATAGCGGCAAGCAATGGCTACACGGATGAAGCACTGTCAGGCTGTCTGTAAGCTTATTTAACTGGAAGTTAGCATTGCTTACCATCATGCAAAACTGCGCAAACCTGCTTATAACTGCTTAAAAGTGCCTTAATAACTCTGTATCCAACAGCCCTTGTTCTGCCCAGCAACAAAATAATCAACCCTTGCAAATCTTGAATCCAGAATCCTGCACACCATAACCACAGCAATTTACCACTAAGCCATTTGAGCTGTACATAAGTGTGATGTTTTCTCAAACATATTCAGCACAATCATTCAACAGTAGGGAAATATATTTCTATATGTATATGTGTGTGTATATATATATATATATATATATATATATATATATATATATATATATATATATCTATATATATATATATATATATATATATATATATATATATGTGTGTGTGTGTGTGTGTGTGTGTATATATATATATATATATATATATATATATATATATATATATATATATATTGCATCCTTACATTGGATCCACACTCTGAACCTCTCATTGCAAAATATCTGACCAAAGGCACTGTTAATGGGGGTGAAGGGGCCCAAAATAGTGATTTCTTGTAATTATTGCCATTATCCCTTCCTTCACAGCTGAACTGATCTGCCTTGCAACACAGTAACCAGCACTTGCAAGACTTGACCCCAGGACCCTGCACAACATAGCCACAACAAGTTAACAATAAGCCATCTCAGCTGTAAGATGTTAGCATGATTTCTGTAACATATATATACACACACACACACACATATACATATATATATATATATATATATATATATATATATATATATATATATATATATATATATATATAAAGATTATAGATAGAGGGTGCACAGCATATCAAACAGCCACTATTCCTACAGTTACTACCTTTTCAAATGGCCAGTGTCTCATTCTTTCCTACAAATGAGAATTATTGCATGAAACATATACCCACACACAATGCAAAAGACAGGACACCACACACATGTTTGCATGCATAGCAATGTTTATTTGTGTACTCTTTCAGTTGTTTATGCCATTTCTTATAGCAGTTATGTGTTTGAAATACATAATAACTGATTAATGCACCTCTCAAACAAAACATATGATACAGTAATCTGCAAAACATAACATACTTTGCTGTCTAGGCTAAAGCCTTCAAGTAGTACAACAGTAAAAAACACACTTGCCTTGAAGATAAGAATCAATCAACACTTAATTACAGATGTAGTTCAGCAACCTCCAATTACACTCTTTACTCAAGCCGTAGGAGGAAAAGCATTAGTTGTCACAATGTAAATGTATCTGTTGCATAACAATGCTTAACTTAAAACACCACTATTACACTGACAAACAAAACTGTGTGTAAGACAGTAAGGTCTAGCCCACTACTGTTCCCATGGTGAAACGTATGAAAATGTACAGCCATATACCTTAATGTTTCTTATTACTGATATCCCTCATGTGTTGTAACAGCCTAGGTTAAAAACATTCAATACCCTTCCCCCATAAAATGTCTTACAAGGGCCAGACTGCACAGGGTCACACACATTTTGTCCAGCTGTAGCCCTCATATATATGGACCCTACCCCACAATTTCTGTGTGAGTCTACAACATCACTGAAATGATAGCAGGAATGCCAGCACTAAATAATGATAGGTCATTACCTAACAACCTCTTACTGCATGACATCTGGCCTGGCGTATAAGTGGAGGACAGAAGCTGAAACACAGGGCCATATTTGAAATATTGCTGTTATACACTGTGAAAATTGCTGGTGCTACAGATTTGGTTGCAACATACCCTTACTCAGGAATATGAAGTCAGAAACACAAATGGATGTTGCCATGTACTGATAGCAATCAACAGAGAGAATGACACTGATATGTCAGGGACAAGATCTGTGTGGTGAACAGACAAAACATAACAGCCAAACCTCTGGCCATCATGTGGATAAGCCCACAGTTGAGAGCTATGCAGACAGACTGCATTCCTTGAAAAACTAGCATGTACACAGAAACCCTGTAAAACTAGCAGTATTCAATGCACATAACAGCAATATATATATATATATATATATATATATATATATATATATATATATACACACACACACACACACACACACACACACACACACACACACACACACACACACACACACACACACACACACACACATACACACACACTGACCCTAGGTCTGGAACCTTATACAAACATGTAGTTGGCCTGGGTATGCAAGTGCTGTTGTAAGAGGTATTGCTACCTGTTGTCTGTAACACTGCTGCCCACACACACAGGAAGGATGTTTTACATACAGGAAAGGTAAAGGGACAACCCCCACATGATGTAGTCATTTATAGTAGTGGGTTGCTATGACACTGGCTATTGGAAGTACTACACAGCTGGCTGCATGCAATTAGCAAATGAAGAACACCAATTGGTGAAAAGGCCATCACCTGATCATGAGCATCACCTGTAAAAGGCATGCTGCAACCTATTCAAACCAGCTCAATCCCTGTAGTGGAAAGACAGAGAGAGATAGATAGATAGATAGATAGATAGATAGATAGATAGATAGATAGATAGATAGATAAAAAATAATACTAAAACACAAAAATACTACTAAAAAAAACAAACAAGAAAGACATCCAACTGGTACACAGAAGAGAACACAATAATAAAACAGGTGTGTAAAGCATATCAGCATGTAATTTAATGTAGTACTTGGTCTGTAGTAATAGGATAGATGATGTTGAAAGATTTATATGTGCCATCAAGACTTGCTGTAATGATGTCCTGCTGAACAACTGCTATGGACATAGCAACTGGCCCTGTGGGCAGTGGGCCATACATGTCAACTGTGCAGATCTGCAGATAATGTCAAGATTTAAGCCACCATAGTGTTTGTTCTATTCATCCAAACATCTATATTAGTCTGGCAAATAGCCGAAGGTGGAAGTAATGAAGTCATGATAGACACATGAGTTTCAGACCCCAACACCTTCAGAGCAGTCATGGTAATGTGAAATGTATCATGCACAAACTTCATAAGTTTATAATAGGCATAGCTACGATCTGTCCCTATATATCACCCCCTAATGTTAGGCTGTGTCCACATGTGATGCTCTGTTTCATAGCAAGGCAAAATAGTTTAGCTGTGGAGGAAGGAGGTTCAGAGTGTGGATCCGATGTCTGAATGCACTCCATATATATATATATATATATATATATATATATATATATATATATATATATATATATATATATATATATATATATATATATATATATATATGTGTGTGTGTATATAGACATGTATGTGTACATATATACATGCACACATATATATATGTATATATATATATATATATATATATATATATATATATATATATATTTCCCTACTGTTGAATGACTGTGGTGCATGATATGTTTGAGAAAACATCACACATATCTGCAGCTCAGATGGCTTAGTGGTAAATTGCTGTGGCTATGGTATGCAGGGTCCTGGGTAAGATACTTGCAAGGGCTGATAATTTATTTTCTGGCCAGAACAAGGGCTGTTGGATACAGAGTGATTAAGGCACTTTTAAGCAGTTGTAAGCAGGTGCGAAATGGACAGTTATGTATGGTGTGAAATTTTTTTTTGGAACAGATTGCCCTTTTTTTGTTAAGGTGAGAGTGGGATGTTGGGAAGGATAGTAGGTATATTTGGGGAGGTAGGTTGGGTCTGAAGACAGACAAGACAGACAAAACAGCATACATGGGTGGTATATAACACATGTGGGGGATAAACACCTTAGACGGGGAGGGGGTGTTTGGAAATTGGAAGCCCATGAGCCCCCAAATGGAAAATGTGGGACTGAGGTCTCTGTCCATGGGCAGTAGCTGTGCTGGAGTCTGAGCAAGATGGGCAGGCTGACCCTATAATTGTGCCACAAGGCCTTCAAACTGGTGTAGCATATCTTCCAATTCTCTGTGGAGCTCCCTTTGCACCAGCCCCTGGACTTGATGTCAGGTGACAGGATCCTGTCTGTGCCCACTCCCAGGGGGGGATGAGCCCCATCCCCTGACGTGGTTCCACCTGAAGGTAGTGCAGGACCAGTGGATGAGGAGGTCCTGGGTTGGGTCCCAGACGTGCTGTGGTTCGGTGCCATGGCCAGATGAGGTGGAAGAAGTGTGTCTGCTGGGAACGACCTTCCCAAACATGCTATTGTGTTGCTGTTTTAGAATATATGTGGGTTAGTAATAGGAAACACAATCCAGGATTAGTTATAACAGCATGCATAGATATTCCCATTAAACCAATGGAACAGTTGCATAGCAAACATAACATATGCATATAATGAACCACAGTGGCCATTACAACAGCATGCAGGTTACATTGATAGCAACAGGCTACCAATGATAGTGTTTCAACATGGAACATGAATAGAAACACTTTTCAATATTTGTTGAACAATACGATATATGTACCAACAGTAGGTTTGATGTAAACATACCCTTTGATTTGTGTGTTCAGATTATTGTTGCAAATATGGTGGGGGGTAGAGAGACATTTCAATTAACAACTATTATATCTTTGCAGTATGAGGTCCTCTGACCTTTTGTCCTGTTTATGTCTTCCAGGTACCATGTCCCGTGAGCGACTCCCTGCGTATACTCCCCAGGAGAATGATATAATAATAAACTTCCTTGTATAACATCACAGAACGCTCTTTGGACACACAGCCCATGATATGCAGGAGAACACCACCCTGTGGATCAAGCTTGTCCACAGGGTAAACAATGTCGGCCTGCATAACCTCAGTTATGAACATGTGCGAGATCGTTGTACTGATCTCATCCACCATGACCGTCAGTGTGCTGCTGCAATTAGGAGGGACCAGCTAGCCACAAGTGGGGGTCATGCCATCCAGCTCCAACTGACACATGTTGAGAAGCTCCTCACCAGTCTTGATGCACCCGCCCACCAGCCAAGCCTGAAACCTGATGATAATATTGTGGAGGCAGATGCTACCCACACAATGGACGAGGAGCACGCAGGTAAGGCCCCAGGGCATATTAGCAGACCACTGTTGCTTAGTCATCTTCATCTGTAAAGTATCTTCATGCATATGTCAGATATCATAGTATGTTGCTTCACTGTAGTAACAGTTGTACATAATCTCTAGTATTGTGGGTTTGTACTGTTGATGTACTGATATGCAGCTCCCATCCTGTTTAAATGCCACAGGTGTGGCTACTGACATTACATCTCTCACACAACTACCTCTGGTATACAACTGGGGCAGCAGCCTGTAGCTGGTGAGTATGGAGTTGTTTTGTTCAGGTTTGCCATTATACTAACCATGTTATGGCCATGGTATTTGCCATGCCCACATGTAACACACCTAACCAAAATGCATGCTGTACATGTTCAGTTATTGTTGCTGTTAACTGCACTGCATCACAGTGGTCACCATGGTGGCATATCTGAAGGTTATTTAAGAGTCCTGCAGTATACCTAACAATCTGTCAGTGCAAGATGTGTGGACAGAGATGAACCTAATGGTGGGACAAATGGCTTACAGTAGGCACATGTCTGAAATATTATCCTTATGCAGTGGCTACAACAGTGTATACACCACTATTACAATGACAACTGTTGCAGATCTACACAACGGCATATCACAATACCATATTCCACACATTTTACAATCTGTAATGTGATCCTAACATGAGCAATGCATGTGTAATATGGAATCTTATGTTAGGATAACAAATATGGGGAATACATACCTTAACAAATACTGGAAGCATATGTGTGAACACACTCCAAATAACATATTGTGGAAGCAGCTTTTGAGGTACTGACAGCATTCACTCTCCTTCAGTATGCACCTTCCATCAAGTACAGGTCCTCAATGTCACACCAAGTAATGGTCTGCTGTCCAACAAGTATGTCCATGACATTTGCCCACTCATCTGCAACAGAGGCAGCCGTGGCTTGCGCACATTGTACAAACCATGGAATGGATCCCATATCTGAAAGGTAGCACTCAGGAGTGGGAGACATAGCATTACTTCACCATTGCATATACCATGGCACACAGTGCAGGCAGTCATGTATGTGACTGTGAAGTATGGGACAACATTAATGTAGAAAATAAACAGATACCCATCCAAGACAGATGACAACATATGCCGCAAACTGGTCATGGGAGCTGCCCAGAAACATGCAGCAACACTGAGGGATTTGCAGGAATGTCTAGCAAGTACTCTCTGTGCAGTTACTGTGTCAACACACACCTGGTCTCTGCATATGTGTGGCCTATGGGTTAGGGTAATCAGATGGAAGAGTTGTTCTACAGGAAGAGCTCTCTACAGGTAGCATATGCATAACATCAAGTCTCCCAAAGGCATGTGTTGCAATGTGTAATGGTGTACTGAGATGAAGGCTGAAACCTACAGACAATATTAATAAAGATACATGTGGCACACTAGAAACACCTAACTCTACCGCAGGTCCACCATCCCCATCTGTAGCTTGCTGGTGCCAGTGTACACCTTTAGGTTTGCTGTTCAGTAACAGGAACTAGGTCAGTAGATATGACATTCTGAATTTGGAACACTGCAAAATGACACTCATGTGTGGCCCATAGTTGTCAAGCATCTGCAATAAGGCTAAGGATGGGGAGGGGTTTCATCCTTAAACACAACAGTCAACTGAAGCATACATCCAAAGCTCACTAAGAATGGCTGTATCTGAACACAGTCAAAATCATGAATTGTGCCAGACATAACCCTGACTCCACAGCAATAGTAAAGGCACTGTGTGACCTCCAAGGGCTGTGCACATGAGCTGACCTTGCAATCTGGCAGAGTTGGGGGACATTTTTTAGGGCGGAGTGACCAAATAATGGCAAGTGAAGATGGGTCATACTAGTATAATCCTTCCAGGAATAGTGACTGCTGTAGTTCACTTAACAGGTGTTGCCACAAACCATCATGTTAAGGGTGTGCACAGTTATGCAACCCACATATTGTATGCATCTCAATCAGCATCTGCACAACTAATGCATTTGTTTGATACTACATTTGATTGCACAGGTCATATGTCACATATCAGGTGTGTGTAATGTTAACATATGCAGTATTGTGGCCCCATTGCATATCATGGAAGAAGCTGACATGTCAATAAGGGTGTGTATACTCCTCATAGCCACAGTAAGCTTTGAAGGTTGTCAGTATAATTGGATTTTATTGCTCATACATGCACTGCTGATGAGATCTGCAAATCAGAGGTCAGGCATTCACTATAGACATCTGTCCTCATATCCTCCCAGGTATGTGTCAGACAAACACATAGGGGCTGTGAGCAACACAGCAAACATAACTCCCACACATATACACATTCATGAATGGTGTGTACACTCGTGAGGTATGGTGCACAGTACATGCCAGGGTGCTGAACAGATGCACAGTGATATTGTGTACATAGGTGTAGTGTGTTCCAAGGGAAGGGGCATCACCTACTAACACAACTCATGCATCAACTCAAACTACAATTTATGAGAACCAAAAGTTGTACTTGCTATGACCCTACCTAGCTCCAGTTCTACTCTGTAGTACACATTTCATTACAACTTCACAGCATACTTTTTATCAATCCAATACTATTACTGTTGTACCACAATATCGTAAATCCTCTCAGTATATTATCTCCCACATTTATTTCACTGACATCTCATTACACCTCTTGATATCCCTTCCACCCCTTTCATGAATCCTGCTATACACCTTACCACACCAGTTATACAACAGATACTCACACCATACACAGAAACAAATGTTTGTTTCCTTTGCAATACAGAATTAATGTGTACTTGTAGTGTTTGCCAGTTAATGATTGTTTTTAAATTGTACACTAAACTGTTATGCATGTTTTTAATTGTACACTAAACTCTTATGTATACTTTATCTGTCTGTAACTGGAGCTTTTCTCCTCGGGACTCCACTGAAAATGGGCTCCTGGCCCAGCTGGACTAACCCGGTTAACATATATCAATAAATGTCAATAAATAAATAATAAATAAATCACACAGATGTATAACGTTGGTAACAAGGATTGAGTATAGCTGCAGTGCATACTGTTGAGTGCCATATGTCATGCATGTTGACAGTTGGGCAATGAGAGGTCTCTGTAATATTTTTGTGCCACCTCACCTGTAAGTGTGTGTGTGTGTGTGTGTGTGTGTGTGTGTGTGTGTGTGTGTGTGTGTGTGTGTGTGTGTGTGTGTATGTGAGTGTGAGTGTGTGTAGAGGTAAGCAATGGCATACAGGTCATAAATTACATTTTGTTTCCCCTCATAGGTGACGAGGTGGGTCAGGGTCCCTTCTGCAGTCAAACTGATGTTAATGTCCATAGAGACTCTGACAATGATCATAGGTATGGTGAGGCACAGGTAGGGTTGTCAGGGGCTGAAGCTGTGCCATCAGTTGACATCCCACTTTTATCCACCCCATCTGAGCACATAGTCACAATGTCTATACATACCCCATCACCAGTGACCATAGATGAGCGACAGTTGTTAGGTGGTGGCATAGGACAGGACAGTGTTGTGACTATGGCAAGTGTGTCTGTACACAGCAGCCATAGCTGGATGACCGGTGAGATACCACACAAGCAGATGTACAGGGGTACTCGTAGGATGGTTGCTGGCCATCATGCCCCTGGCAGAAGTGCCACAGCAGGTGTCACCAGATGTATATTTTGGGCCATCATGGAGGCACAGGCACATATGGAACATTATACCAGACAGAGTATGAGGCTCCAGAGGGCTACTCATTCTGCTGTATTTGACAACATCCATGATCTTGCAGGTGCCCACCATTATTTTGCAGAGGTCATGGATAGATAACTGAGTGAGATGGTGGGAATCCTCGACCAGGCAATGTCTGTGTTAGATCATATGGTGGGAGTAGAAAGACAGCCACGTGGGCATAGGTCAGCAACACCAACAGCTGGAAGACTACTTGGATGTGCAACAAGTCACAGCCGCTCCCATAGTGGTAGTACCAGCACCAGCACTGCAGGGGAGAGTGCTGCCAACACCAAAACACAATAGGCCATGTGCATGAGGTCCTGGCTACTCCCAACAAGAATCCAGAACCAGCAGACATTTGTCATCATCAGGAGACAGTACCATATCTGGGCTTGTACCTGGTATTGCCCGTGGAACCTCTGGCAGGCACAGTTCTCGTGTCCATGGCCGGACATGATGAACTCTACACTGTGCCATGTATGGTCTGCAGCTGTCCAACAAACCCCTGTATAGGGCAGCCACATGGCAGAACTGTGTGTGTACATACATACACACACATCACCAACACAGCTAGGGCACCTCCATACCTACCCACACCACATCTGCACAACCAAATTGACAATGAAACCCCCAACACACACACATGATGTCAACCAAATGTCTCAGCCTAAGTCTCTGGCAAACCCACAACACACCCTGTGCATATGATGATACCTGTGCCACATTCCTGTCATCCATATCATTGATGCAGCAGGGGCATGCTAATATGGTTCTGATGCGCAGGGTGAATGTACTAAGGTTTAGCAATGTAATGCTCTGTAACATGTTTGCAGCTGGAAAGTTTAATGCTTAAATATTAGGATGTGTAGCTGTCCAGCCATGATGCATTATAGCTGTTATTAACACTGACTGAGTGTGGTCTCCATAATGTATTCAGTTTGTGTTGTAAATGTCTATGTGTCAGCAGGATGTTGGTCTGCTGTTGTTTCCTACAAGGGGTATGGCACTGTGGTGACACATTGACTGTGTCATATCCTGGGTACAGCTATACGCAAGTAACAGGTCTGTATAACAGTTACTGCATGTGCCACATGGCTGATAGGTCTGAGAGGCATTTACAGGTGAGTGCATGGTGGCTGATGTCAGCAGCTACTCTACAGTGGACAATGGTAAGTGTACTGGATGGCACACACCAAATGTTTGTGAATAACACACACACAAACAGAGGCTTTGTTGTTGATGCAATGCACAGAGAATACTGTACACATGGATGTACTTAATTTTGCAGTGAACTCATTTTAGCCTATGTAATTCCACCAAGGCAAAATAGGCAAAACATCACATTAGTAAATAATCAGTCTGCCAGTTTAATGTCATTGACGATGGTACTGACAGGGTATATGTCCTCTTCCCCAATTTAGTGCAGTCCTGGAGTTGGTAAACATAGATGTGCTGGTGAGGGTGGCACAGCCCTCTACTTTGGAGGATGTGGGGTGGCGTAGAACCACTCATAGTGTGATTGACAACTACTTAACCTGTTAACATAAACTGTACAGTATTACAGCAGACTGAGCGGGGAGATACACACAACAATAACCCCAATGAGGGTGCCTGTGCCCACAACATCCATACACAACTATATATACCAACTCCAGTATTGCTGTACAGCTGTACAGTGGGGAAAAGGCATTCACACATCTCCTACTAGTTTTGATGGAATGAATTTCCACAAGACAATTCCATTGAAATGTTAGTGTTTGCCAGTCAGTTCGTGGACAAATAACCTTCTGGGACATGTATTTTCTGCAAACTGAAGTAGATCCCTTCACATACACACACACTTACTTGGCAACACTGAGAGTAGCACCCCTACCTAGGTACTTATTGCTACTAATGTGTTTGGCCTTAATTGCACACACTGCACAGCCTTTAGGATGAGGTGTGTCCTGAGTTTCTTGTTAAGTGAAGAACATCACCAGACCTTGTACAGTATGGTAATGGGGGATGTACTGGTTGTTAATGAACAATACATATTATGACATACTGTCATTTACACATTGACAAACACATAACAGTCATAGACACATCTGAGAGACCTGGGTTTATCAGTGCTAACTACCTTGTTAGTGAGTCTATTCTGTTACAGAGAATTTGCACATAGCACATGCATCATTGGGCTGGATAGAGCAATCAGTTACCTGTATGGTTGATGGTGACAGTGGTCCTCATACAGTGGACCTTGGGACATGTACTGTGTTTACCATGGTGTAAATACAGTATACCCAGCACCCACACCCCACATTGGATATTTTACTCATTGAAACCCATGATAATGCTCTGACATACCAACAATCACACATTGACCAGGACTGCAATACAAATCCTTGTCTATCTAATCAGTGCTACTACAGGGATATGCATTTATTGCACATGCCACAGGAATAGTAGAGTGAGGGTTTGTCATGGCTCTCCTAATGTCAGCGACATCACTATCCCTTATAATGTATGGCAAGGTGTATTGTATTTGGAGAATGTGTCATCAGAATGCTGTATCCTACAAATATACACACTTGCACACATACATACACTTGCCAGTAATCTGAGGGTAACCCATGCCTATCTACCCATTTGTACAACAGCGTTATTCTGGTACTGCTTGCTCCAGATAGCCCACAGGATGAAGAGTGTAATAAAGTACATTTAAGGTCCATTACAGCAGCAGTCATTTCTATCTATGGCAATGGGGGTATAGTGGGTGAGAAGGCCCTCAGGGTATTATCAATTGCAAGTTTACAAACACTGTTATTCTCAGTAATGCACACTGACACATTTGTCAGTACTGGGATCCATAGGTGCAGGTGTTTCTAGGTCTGTACCAGGCTAATGTCCATGGAGAGATGAGAAGAGTAGGGGATATGGGTACACTGGTATCATGCCACCTGACATTTGTCAGCAGGCCATCTCTCAACTGATGCCACTTGAGTGATCCCCAGGGTGACAGTTAAATGCAACATCCATTCATCTGTTTTTTCTTGCAGAGGGCAAGTGAGGTATGCCGATTGACATGTATGCAACATATATTACATCACATGGCCAGTGTCTGAGATGGAGACCTTTACCCAAGCATGTATTACATTTCAATGTAAAATGCAATACGAGCTGTAGCACTTTTAGCTACCTAAATTATACTGCCTAAGCTCATAAATCTAGCCGGAGTTTATTATAAATGCTGTTGCTACTCGTCTCACACAGGATGGCAGCTGTTGTACATCCCAGCCATTTTCTGGTCTGATTTAGGCTCTCCTACTATCCAGTATTATAAAAAGAAAGACATCACCTAACTTAAACTAATAATTTTCCCCCTCCCAGCTAATCATGAGGGTTTACTTGGTATCAAACAGGACTTTGTTTTGCAAACTTGTTAACTTTTTCTCTTACCAGAGCACATTCACATTGATTGTTTCGCAGATTCTGGTTTCAGGGTCACTCCGTTCCCCCCTTGGCCCCACTACGCTCTTCTACCCTACCCCATTCCCACCCACCCCTGTCCTCCCCAGATTTATAATGACAAGGCCACACCCCCTCTCCTCCTTCAATCAGATAACCCCTGCTCTAAACCTCTCCACCACTGCAGCCCAAAATTCCTCCCTCATTCCCACACAAATTCCCTGTCAATTCATACACCATATAATTACATCCCCTCTTGAAAACATTATTCAGTGAAATACAGTAGTTGCACCACTCAACTGATATGGCCACCACAAATTATCCTGCTAAGTCGAATAAACCCAAGCCCTACCAAAATACTACTAAAACCATATGCCTGATAACATTTCTGATATCCTCACTAACTTTACTAATAGTAGCAAACAGGATCACTTCATATCACCCAGAAATCCCCAACCCCCCTCCAGTCCACGCCACCTCTAACACCCAACCTCTGCCTATCAATCCAGTTAACATAGTTGTAGGCAGTTCTATCTTCATCAGCACAACCTTCACCCAGATTAAAATCCCATCGCTAAACTATCACAACTGTCCCACTGTCTCCTTGAAATATGACAAAAACATTAGCAAAATGTTGTGATATTTGTCCATATAGCCTCAAAGTTAGCCCTAGGAGGAGACATTCATCCCAACCCTGGTCCCATCAGCAAAGTCCCACCCTTAATCTGTGCCCCACAATGCAACACTAATCAAGCATCAATCATTCCCAATAGGAACATATCAGATATTTTAATACTAAATATGAATGTAAGAAGCATTAACAACAAAATCCATGATCTCCATGCTAACATCTTTCATTACTCACCAGACATTGCACTACTTACAGAGACATGGCTAAACCCAAACACCAACAGTAATGAAATACTACCCCAGGTTACAACATCTTATGCACTGACAGAATAACCAGAAGAGGTGGTGGTGTTGCCCTACTCTTTAAAAAACACATCTCGATAGAAACACTAGTTGTCAAAACCTTACAACTTAAAAACACAGAAATAATATCTGCCAAACTAAATATCAACCCCAAGAAACATATATACATGCTAGGTCGTTACATAACACCAGGGGCTAATATTCCAAAGCTAGAAAACATCCAACACTGGTGTAGCAATAACTTACCCCAGGAAACACTTATAATGGGGGATCTCAACATAGACTGGTCAGATTGCAATTCTCCAAATCCCAAGCAGTGTATAAATCTACATGGCTTCTCACAGCTCATCCAAGGACCCACCAGAATTAACAAATCCTCCAACAAACAGTCTACTTTAGACTGGATGTTAACTAACAGGCCAGCCCTTTACCCCTACTCAGGTTGTCTCCCAGACTCCCTCAGTAATTGCTATCCCACTTATTTGATCAGAAAAAGAACAAACCCAACCAAAGAACTTATTCTACTACAAATAAGAAACAAAAAGGAACTTAACCCCAACAAACTTGTAGAAATGCTGAAAGATTGCAATTGGACAGCATTAAAACAGCTACCACTTCAAGATGCCATTAATTACTTCAACACTACCTTCCTCTCCATCCTAAACTCCCAAGCGCCCATTAGACAAATGCATGTTAAATCTAACTATGCCCCATGGCTAAAAAAAGAAACACTAAATCTTCTCAAATGTAGATACAAGGCTTTATCTCACTGGAAATCAAAGAAATCCCAAACCACATGACAAGCTTATCAGGAACATAGAAGCAAAGCTAAGAAACAAATTAAAATAGATAAGGTTAACTACTACACAGAAATACAATCCAGGCATCACAAAAAATCCACAAAATGTCTCGTCCACTATAAACAAGATTCTTTTAACAGGGAAAACAGGAACACCCCCTACCACCACTACCAACAACTCAGACAATTTTGCTACTCAATTTAACAAATACTTTACAGAAACCATCCTAGAACTATCTAAGAGTCAAACTCCTCCAGCAACCAAACCCTAAATCCCCACAAATTATACCTCACCATTATTCTCTCTAACCAGTAGCAACTGATGCTATCAAAAAGCTACTGAAGAAATTTAAACCCACCACACTGGCTGCAGATGGTCTACCTGCTGAATACTTACAGTTAACAGCAGAAGGTATAGCATTTCTTGTCTCTTTACTAATTAATAGAGACATAGCTGAACACCAGGGTTCTCCCATCTGGAAAACCTCCTATATCGTTCTCGTACATAAAGGTGGCCCATCAACAGAACTAAATAACTATAGACCAATTGCAATATTGTCTCCACTATCTAAAATACTTGAAAGAGTAATTCATAAGCAGGTTACAGACTACCTACTCACTAACAATCTTCTAACTAATACCCAACATGGTTTCAGCACCATAGCACAACCACCGCACTGTCTTTCACTAACACTGTTAACTTCCACAGGACTAATAATAATTACATCTCTTCTATCTTCCTACCTTCTATCTTCCTAGACCTGTCAAAAGCCTTTGACATGGTCTCACATACTAACCTACTTAATACCCTCAATGAACTACATTTCTGAAACCTCACACTTGCATGGTTCCAAGATTATCTCATGGGATGGCAGCAAGCATTCTCCTGGCAGCAAACTCTTTCTCCCCTACTACCAGTCACCCTTGGAGTACCTCAGGGTTCTAGCTTAGGTCCACTTATATTCTCTATATTTACTAACAACCTCCATCTAGCAACCACTCA
>NC_056731.1:90303160-90320660 GCF_019279795.1 Protopterus annectens
TTGCATTTGTGTCCTGTGGACTGTGTTATGTTGTTAGCTGGGACCCCTTGAGATAACATACATTGGCAGTATGGGTGAGGCACAGGCCTTTGGCAGAGGACTGTAGGGCATTTGGTAGTAATGCAGGCCATCTTTAGCAGGCCAGTGCATTCTGTCACTCCTACTGTCCCAGGCTGTGAGCTACTGGATTCCCCTGGAGTGACAGGGTAAGTTTGCGAGGTGTTAATGTCAGTAGTTCCTGTCCATATAAATCCATTGGTCTGGATGCTGGCAGGGTGCTGCTTACAGCTAGGGAGACACCTGCATGGTACACCTCTTCAGCATGCCGCATTCTGTTGGTATTCCCATACAGAAGTTGGGATCATATTGTACTCATTTCCAACAGCAGGGATATGACCTGTGATAAACCTGTGGCTGATGGTTAGGTGAGATGAGTGCATGTGTGATATGGAAGCTTCTTGCAGCTGACTCACAGATATACCTGGGACAATTCCCTTATGCTGGCTTGTGCAGGGACATCAGCGGTTTCTCAGTACATCATAACTGTGCCTTTTCTGATCTATCAGTGACTGGCCAGACTACATCAGTAATCCATACTACATAGACAACTAATGTGCTGCTAACCTGTATGTACAATTCCAAAGGTGTGTGCAGTTGACAGTTACATTTTATGTACTCTGTCTAGGGTACTTCCACCTGTGCACTGTGTGTATGTTTGGGCCCACATTCATGGCATGTCCATTTTCAGATGGTGACAGATATTGACATCTGAACAGTGAGTATGGATGGATGACTGCTGAATTGGGTCTTGCTGGGATGCATTGTGGTCAGCACTGCAGTTATCAGAACATGGCCCTGTCATCAACAGTACTGACCATAGGCTGCCGAGACACAACCCTCCATGCCTACATGCTGACAACTTCCACACAATATAAAACACACAACAACCTAACACACAGATCCCTGCATATTGTACACATGTAACAATCTATCCTATAAATTGGGCCAGGTCAGGTAATCTGTGCTCCACTGTTATTAAACCCACGCGTACATGTTACTGCATTTCTACATAGGATTGGGGGGGGGAGCACACCTGACCACTGTAAACATTTGCTATGACTGTTCTGGTATTTCAGGTACTCTGTTGGCTTCCATTTCATTTTGAATTCTGACCTATCATGCAGACTAGAGGCATATCGGTAGAGTACAGATCTTAGGTTTTATTGACTTATATTTCAGTTTCAGACTTCTTGCCCTTCAGAACTAACATACAACTGCCAGACCTGTTGTAGTCTGTGTGTAGGTCTGGAGGGGGCTGTTCTCCATTGCCATCAGTTGGAGGCCTTAGCACAGCCTTTCATTATGGTAATCCACACCTGTCCTGCTAGCTGAGGCTGTTGTTCGGCATGTGAGCCTCACTGACATGCATGTATATGCCCTATGGATACACATTTGGGCCACCACATGTACTGCAGTGGGATTTGTCACCTTGTCTAGTACTGCCTACATTTTTGACACCAGTATTTGTTATGGATTTCATGCTGCCCATATAGGTGTTCACTATCTGCTGTCATCCCATTAAGCCACCCGATTCCCTTGCATACTCACATCCATACCATAGCTACAACTAGCAGAATATACTACTCCATTCAGCAATTGATAGGAAGAGTGAGTTACCGTGTGGCTGTGCCAGTATTGAGGATGATGCTGGAGGGCTGACTATGTCAGATGCACATAGTTCACTCTCTATACATGGTAAAGCACAGGTAGTGTCATGTTTGGCATCCCTTTTACTGTATGTGTGAGTCAGAGAGAGGTGTTATTTCCTGGGTCCCTACCATGTCAGTGTATGTGCTATGTGTTGCCTCTTTGCTAAAGACTGGGCATACTGGACAAGCCTCCTTCTCCCTACATGGGCAGGCTCAGGTTGTTCCTCCTCTGAGTCACTCTGTGTCTGTGCTGCCCTTGGAAATGGTGGGGGGCTGTGTGACCCTGCCCCATGCTGTTCCTGCTGCAGCTGTTTCTGCAGGATCATATTGTGTAGCATGGCACATGCAATGAAAATTTGGGTACACTTAGCTGGAGAGTACTGCAAGGCTCTACCGGATATGTCCAGACACCAGAACCGTGACTTCAGAATCCCAAACACATGCTCTATTATGATTCTGGTTTGTGCGTGTGCCTTATTATGGAGTTCTTGTTTGGATGTGTGTGCATTTCTTATGGGTGTCATCAGCCATGGCTCCAGTGCGTAACCAGCATCCCCCATTAGGTGGCTATATGGGATGTCCCCACTGGCAAATCTCTGGTACAGCTGTGTCATATGCCAGATGTGGGAGTCATGATAGCTTCCATGTCTGCCAGCACACACATTCAAGATAATGCCCTGGGCATCACACACAACCTGTCAGTTGATGGAGGGAAGTCTTTGCGGTTTATGTAGACCCTATCCCACTCACTGGGTGGTGCTTTGATGTGTATGTACATGCCGTCTATAGCACTCACTGCATCAGGATATTCTGCTATTTGTTGGAAGAGAAGAATATTGCTGGTCAACACCTCATGGGTGTTGAGGAAATATATGTGCTCACAGGCTTTTGCTGATATGGCATCCAGGAACTGATGGAGTACCCTGTATGCTGATGCCTGTGAGATCCCCATGATATCCCCAGTTGGCCTTTGGAAGGTATCTGTGGCTAGTATTCTTAACCCTACACGTACATTGGTATCCACTGGTATGGGTTCCCCTCTGTTGGTTCTGTGTGTGAGGTGTGGCCGGCACAGCTCAACAATTTGCTGTAGGATGTCCCTGTCCACTCTATAGCATTCCACTATCTCCAGCTCATGTAGCCTCTGGTAGGTTACCCTGGGTCTGCACACTCTTCTCACTGTGGGTTGGTCATCAGTATTTTTATCCTCACCACCCTCAGCCTCTCCCACAAATTAATGTATGAGAGCGACAGCAGCCCCTATCATTTTGTTAGTTTTGTCAGGTAAAATTTCCCCATCTGTGTACACCAGTGGTGTAATGTTTGTGGGAAAAAAACAGAATGAAAGGTGTCTGCATAGTTTATAGTAGTGTTTTGGACTGGGCTGCTGCCTGTGTAATTGGCTGATTCTGATACATTTCACCTGCCAGCTATGCTAGTTCTCCTTGATTGCCTCCCTACTGCTGTTTTCCCTTCCCATTGCCTTCCTGTTTAAGCCCTGACGCATGACGCACATACCCAGTGCTCAGATGTGAACAGAGCTGCTATTTCCTGAGTTTTTTTTTTTTTTAAACCCAGTGTGTTTAGGCTATGTAAACACTGCTAGGCAGCCTCAGACACCCCCCCCCCCTTTCTCTTATGCTTATACCATGGTGTTGCTGCACCTACATGGTTTGGTCCAAGCTAAAACTGAGGAGAAATCTGTGACTCAGTATAATCCCCTCACCTGACTGCTAATGCATGGTTACAAAACTGACACTCAGCCTTCCCCCTTAGCAACCACTATTCCATGGTATTGTTGTCTTATGCATGCCATTGACTATTATGGCAGAATGCTGATTTGGGTTTAAAAGCTTGTTTCCTTATTTTCAGGCCCATCCCATTTGCACACTGCTGCCCTATGCTTAAATGGCTGAAATCGGCCAAAAAAAATAAAAGTTATTTTTTATAATTTTGCAACTATTTCCCATGCCAGTGACCATATATCTGGCCATTGGCATGCCTACTACATTGAATGCATGTGTTCTTTCGAGTTGTCATGCCTCCATTTTATAATTTGCAAAAATGTATTCGGTTAGTAACGGAATACATTTCTGCAGGTTACACTATTCCTGCACAGATGCCTGCCTGCTTCCTGGATCGCTAATTCACCTCATTTGCAATGCTTTCACCAGCAAATGGGGTAATTAGCATACAGGAGCTGTGTCCGTGCAGGAATAGTGTACGAGCGCTTGTGCACGTCCCACCAGTTCATTCCTGGATCGCTCGTTGGCCATATTGCTTGCAGCAGCTCTTGCACTATTCCTGCACACTGTGCAGAGCTTGCTGAATCCCAGGGCATATCTCAACAGTAAGTTTTACAGAAGGATCTCTAGCATGTCTCTGGAGCATGCATTACTGAAAAGAAGACCATTCTTCCTTGTCAGCAAATAATTTTAATAGTAACATTGCCTATTTGTTTTTGTTTTGTTTTTGTTGATCTTGTAATACACAAGGAGTGATACAGTGGTGTCCTAAGAGAAAAATCAAGGTCACGTTTGTGATTTTTCTTGTAAGCTGATCTGTGAATAGAGATTAGGTTATGACCTGTTCAACAGTTTACCAACCAATGTTCCGTGTATACAATTGTACCAAATCTTAATGGAAAACTATATTTTCTACTAATACCAGTTTTCAAAAGGGAGAGTAGAATATATATATATATATATATATATATATATATATATATATATATATATATATATATATATATATGTATACACATATTTATATATAAATGAACATGTTTGTCCTGCTTTGCAAGAACAGTTACTTTAGGGTGATGCTGAGAGTTCATCAATCTCTAGCATTTAATGAAGTCTCTGTAAGGATTATGCTAGTAATATAAACAGTTGTCTATATCAAATGTCAAATTGTAGGGTAAGGTACACTGTATGTTTTGCACAGGATGTGTTTTAATTTAAAGTGAAAACTTCATACATTTCCTATCAAAACTATTGACGTGTTTCCCCTTTAAGATATTGACCTACTTGTATAAGCAACAATTATTTTGATGAGATAGTCTACAGTGTTCTATCTGCAACACAAAAAAATCCAACTTAATTTATTACATATAATGCAACTGCTTTTATTGAGTTATTTGCTGTCTTTGGCACTGAGAAGGAACCCTTTACATGCTTAATGGGTGTGTTTCAAATGATTACATGCTGTTTAATGTCTGCTGCAAAAACATCACTGGAATTTGGCTGCAGGGTGTATAGCATCCAATCCCCAAATGAAAAATGTTCTTAAACAAGGGTTGAGGAAGGCTAACTTGAATTGTCAAATACCAATGACAAAAAGCCTCCCCTAGAAGAACTCCTTGTACTTTACTTTATGCTTGTAATGGCAAGTATACATAAAATTGTGTAAGAAGTTATCTGCAAAAGTTCTTTACTATATAAACAAATGGGTTAAAAACACTGAGTTGTGTGGATTTGGTATGCATAGATTAAACACATTTGAAAAGTCACGGGTTAAGTGAAATACATACCGAGGCCGGTAAGTCTGGTATGGTTAACTGAAGTATGCAATATCTTGCTTTTATGCAAAAATATTTCAGACAGTGAGACTATTTGAACACATAAGTAGCAAAGGCAGATAAGGATTGCCTAAACACTGCTTAATTCCTATGTTACCTGGCAAGCTGTTTTCCAAATTAACCTACATTCTGTTTGGTACTGTTGCATACCATTATCCCTTAAAGTCCTTCAAATACAATGCAACATTCCAACACTATTTCATTTTCTGTAACTTTCCCTTTGAAAGTATAATACGTTTAACAACTTGATAGCAAAAGAATATTTTAAACTCTTGTTCCTGAATTCACCATATAATGTGTTTATTTTGAATGATTGTTTTTATGAATAATGACATGGTGAATATCACTGTGTAATAATGTTGCTTTATTGTATGCTAATTTGTTTATTTGCCTGTTTAATAATATACTTACTTGTTTTGTTTTTCAGTCATCATAACTAAAGTACTGTCAGATGTAAAATCATTGTCATATGATGGACTTAAGGTCTGATCAGATTAAATTACTTTTTTCTGTCACATAATTTGAAAATGATGATGAAAAATAATCTATATTTTCAAGAAATAGCTACTGTGCAGCATGTAGCTATACCTTTTTTTTTCTACTCTCAGAAAGTGTTTGTCATACTCTATCATTTTATGTTTTCCAAAGTATTCATTGCGTATCTTTCTGAGACTCTGATTGACTTACTTTCAGCTTCTTTATTTGTTTCTTACAGTGCCTTGATCTAGGAACTATTCTAAGCACAAACGAGTTAAATAGTAATGAGGAATATAATAAATGTCTACTGACTTCTACCACAGAGGTAAGATAAGTTTTGTCAACACTGCTGGCACATAGTTAAGTAGTACCTTGGTTGCTAAAGTGACTTGTTATGGAAGGTAAGATGCAACCATAATCTAGGTGTCTGCTGTCATAAATCAGGTGTGGGAAGGAATTACCCCACTATCTACAGTGCTGTCCATTACTAGACATCAGAGATTAGCCGTGGAGAGAACAGAATTCGGCACTTGTAATGCATGCATACTGTTCTGACAAAAGCAACCACAAGCAGAGCGATTGTTCATGCTAGCACATACAGGATGCTGCGTTATGATGATATGCAAATCAACCCTAAGGGTGCAGTTAAGGTATAACCAAAAAAAATCCTTCCTTATATTTCTCATGTGAGAGCTTAGATAGCTGTTTGCTGTACTGAATATCATCTCCCCACATCCTAGTTAAATTCGGGTCAGTAGAAGTCATTACCTCAGTCCTTAGCAACCTGCAAAGAAAGTTTCCATCTGTAATACTGAAAGAGATTTTATTATTATTATTATTATTATTATTATTATTATTATAGCCTTGAGAATTTCCATTCCTAAACATTTGCAATAACATTCATACAAGCAGATATGATAGCTAGCAGAGTTGCATCACAAAAATAATGGCTTTGGACATTATGAAATTAAGTTGAAGATCAAGGGTGATACCAAGTACACACCTTGTCAAAGCTAATAAAGGCATCTTGCACAGTCATAGGTGTGTAAGAATAGCAAAGAAAGACAAAGTTACCTGCAATGTGAGAACTTACAGGTTAAGTGTGTCCCAAGTTAAAATATTAGTGAATTGTGAGAAAAAGAGTGTGTTAGGGACATGGTCCTGAAGGGCATTTATTTTGATGTGCCTTGGACTGATGAGTTCAAATCAATTATATTGTAGTCTGCTTCTCATGTAAATGTTGCAATTGCATGATGTGGCCGGCATCAGTTTCCATATATGGCATCATTTATTGAATAACAGTGGGTGATCAACTCTGTTAATTATTCAGAAATGTACCCTATCTATGCCTTAGCAACAGTAAAGTTACTTAGAAAAGCATACATTTATGGGACTGAATATGGCACTAGTTTTACATATAGGAATCAACAGTATACTATTCCACTCATAAGACAGCATTTAAGCAGGTGTGCTTAATGTGGTACAGAGTTAGCACAGTATTTGCTTTTAAGATAAACTTTTGTACAGCTTCTGTGAAATAAACTAATTTGCCATCTGTCCACATGAGAACCCAGGTGATAAACTGCTCGGTGAACAACAATAAAAATAAATAATTGTCCAAATTTCACAGAGCAGACACAGACTTTGGAGAGAAATGAGTAATCTCAGCATAAAATACAAGTATGATTTAATGAGTGATAAGGGCTTTCACACACAATGTTGCTTCATCAGATCATTACATTCAAAAGTATCCTCCAATTATATATCATTTCAATCGACTCAAAAGATCTAATAAGAATAAAGTGCATCATACTTCATTAGGTATCAAAAATATTAATTCATTAACCATTTTATTGCCATGCTGTGACATCACTACAGACAAATAACAAACACTCTAAACATAGAAGCCCAAACACACATCTGCTAAAATATTGCTATCTGTAAAAATAATCAACATAGATTCAGAAATAAAAACATATATCACAAGCATGTATTGAAAATATGTACTCCATAAAATATATGTGTATATATGCATAAAAATATGCATATGTATAAAAGGCATATATGTATAAATGTATGTCTAACAATTACTTTATCAGTCTACAGGTTGCTAAAGTAGGCTTGATAGATATATGATCATTTAATCCTGAACCTGCATGTGCTCTCAACCTAATAATATGTCATGTGCCTGACTACCAGTCAATTACTTATAATGCAGATGTAGACTCCGAAATATGCGAGACAAGTTAAATAGATATTGAATATGAAAATGAAATACATATGTTTAGAAGGATAAGACAGCAATATGACTCCACATGGCCCTATGTTGAAGGCACTAGCTAGAAAATGTATGTTTACTGTATCAGTACACAAATAAAAGCATAAGATCTAAAGCATATTGCAGTGGCAGTGTTAAGGACAGACGGATTGTTTTAGCCAGAAATAAATTTCAGCAAGACAGATTATGCCATACCTTGGGATATTTCATATTGCAGGGACAAAAGATTCAGAAATATAAAGATAAAGACATTAAAACAAATGTACACAGGCAGTTTATGATAAAAAAGTGAATTTCAGATGGGAATACAGAATAAACTTGTATACTTTTCGCTAAATGTGACAGAGTAAAAAAGACAGTACAGATACAGATGCTGTGAAAGAAGGTATGCTTATAAGGTTCAGTGCCAATCCATAAAATAAATGCATGTAAAGAATAAGATAAAGTTATTTTCCCAAAATATTAGAGACAGCACAACTCAGAGACAGAGAGAGAGAGAGAGAAAGCAAAATAACAAGACATATCAGTTGAATACTGTTAAGAAACATGAAAATGGTCATAATTGAGAATAAAGAGAAGAAGAAAACAACAAATAATACAGAAGGATCTGAAAATGTTGTGAGCTTATTAAAACAAACATATAATGATGTTAACTGAGACAAGATCATCACTAAACATATTACTGTATTGAGATATTCAGTTAACTAAGCCAGTGCTAGAACTGCAGAAATCATGCAAATGAGTTTATATATACAATTCAAAATTAATTATATCTATTAAAGGCTGTAATGAAGAAAAAACAAGATTAAAATGCTGAGTAAAACAAAGAAGCTTTACCGTACTAGAAAGAGATGGAGCCAGTCTGCCAAGTTGCAACATTGCAAAGAAACTTGGAGTTGTTGAGACAACAGACTGTCCGATTAAGATAGAATATTGAATAAATGAAGAAGATATAGCAGAGGAGCGTAGCAACATGTCTGAAGAGAATGAGGTACAAAACAAACAGACTGTAAATGACCTTAAAGCAAATAGAAACTATATCACATGTTAAGCTAATATAAAGCAAAATAAGACCAGTTAAGTAGAATGATGCTCTTTGGCACTCTATACATTGATTTATATGTCTCACTAAATAACAGATTGCCTACTATTTGTCATTGATAATTTCTCAAGATTCTTGCTGAAATAATGAATATTTTCCACATCATTACATTCAGTAGGTCTAACACGTGAAAAATATTTGACACAGTTTTGGAACACAAGAGACAATGAGTAAGAGATAATTATATTCCACTTTTGCTAGCCATCACCTAAAATATTTTTTTAAATTCTAGTGAAGTGCATACAAAAAAGTAACTTTAGTCCACTGGTCTGTATAATCTGCTATGCAAAATATAAGCAAATGTGTAAAAATGTTAAGTCCACAGATATTCACTGTTAACAATTAAAAGAATGGCTACAATCTACAGGACAGTTTTTCACCCTTCTATTTGAGCCATACTGGCTAGTCTAGTCTGTAAGCATGACTTTGGAAACAAGATGCCAATCATATATAGAACCAGGGAAAGAAAGGAAGACATGAGAAGACACTAGAAAGAAAAGGATAATATCAGAATGTATGTTATCACTAAAAGAAGGGCCAAGAAATTATCTTCTTGTTAAGGACAAGCTGTATTATTCAGACCTAGGAAGGGCCACACCCATACCTCTGTATTCATTGTGGATCCTTATTATATAAATGGAGAAAGAAAGACAGATAGGAAGATAGATTTATATATATATATATATATATATATATATGTACAGAGAGAGAGAGAGAGATAGATCTTTCTGAAAAAAAAGCCAATTCCAAAGGCAAAAAGCCAATTCCAAAGGCCTGTGGCTAAGTTTGTAGATGATTGAACACTAGGAGCAATCATTGCATCCCCAAATGACTTAGCCATCCTGCAGGAAGGTTTGTCTTAAATAAATAACTGGTGCCAAAATCATGGACTGAAACTCAATGGAAAAAAATGCATTATTGTTTCCTTTGATAAGTCATCTACCCAAAGGAACTATCACATTGACAATACATCCTTGAGCAGAATAAGTTGCTCAGGATTTAGGAATTTATGTGGGTAATGACCTAACTTTTGACCAACATGTGTCCACTGTTGTAAGAAAGTCCTTCTATATTTTACAGATTATAAGAAAATGGACTGTGTTTAGATCTAAGATGTCATTGTCCCCCCTTTACTCAGCCCTCATTAGGCTAATGATTAAACATAATACCATCTTTGCATGTATCTTTCCAGACACATGCAACAACTGGAATGTTCACAGATATACCTTACTAAAAGGATATAGGGCTTAAAAAAACATGTCCTACATCGATGGACTCAAAGTCCTGTCACTATACTTGGTATCCCACAAACTGTTACAAGGTGATCTACGTCTGTCATACAAGACATCCCCTGACCCAAAACAGATTTATTTTCTGCACATCAGCAAGTCCAATGGTATCACACATATGCAGTTCATGGAGCTAAACCTCATCTGCAATATCAGCAGAACAGTTTAGAGGGACAGGTATATCTCACATAGAGTACCACTGTTCTAGATCAGATTCCCCATAAAAATTAAACAAACTTCATCCCTGTCCATATTCAAAAACAGCTAGGCTCTATAGATGACAAACAGAAAATTTACCACAGGTCTGACCTTCTGCTGCTAATAGAGAGAGAGATCTCCTAAAAGGTTGAGCCCATGCATGTGTCCTCTCAAATTATCTATGGTATGATCCAAATTATTCTCATAAGAGGTAATATATAATTATTGACCATGAGATTGGTAAGGCCAGTATCTAATCAAATCAGACAGGTTAATTTCAGCACCAAAAAGGAAACTGGTTAAAAATGGCCCACAAAGACAGCTTGCCTAATACATACTTATTCTTTTAATATTTATTTTTAAAATTATTAAACAATTACAACAAAGAAACATAAAATGTAAACTTCACACTTTCAACCAACTATTTTGCTTTGAATTATTATGATTTCTTCTCATCTTAAAAGCCTTTAGTTGAGTATCGCAAACTGTTTTTGCAATATTTATAAATTCAACAACTGAGGGAGTGCATGGGTTCTTCCAACTTTTAGTAACCACTTTTCTAGCCATTATTAAAATATTCCAAAAAGGATGATATTGTGATTTTGGAATAACCTGTTGAATCACTGCATTGAAAATTATTAAAAATTCAGTTAATTTAAACTTATCAGACCACAGTGTTCACATTAATAAATTAATATTTTCCTAAAAAGATCTTACTACTTCACAGTGAAAATTCATATGCAACCAACCTGCTTTTAAATTAGAATTGCATCTCCAGCACATAATGTTTTGTTGCTAGTAGATAACTTCAATTTTATGTGGATTAATAAAGGCTTTATATAAAAATTTCCAAGAAAATATTTTCCAGAATGGAGTTGTTGAAGTATTCCCAGGTGATTTTAAAATTATTTTTTATCTGTATCTGAAATAATGTTATTACTTAATTGAATAAAAAGGTCCCAATAGTTATCTCTGATATTTGATCTATATGATTTTATTAATTGATCAATTTTTGAAATGCATTCTTTATTATTATTTAAAATAGTTCTGGATTTTATTAAATAATCAGCAAGACTTAGAAAGTATTTGATTAGAAACTGTTATATATCATGTTTAGATATTGAATGTTGTCTGTAAATTTGTGTAATAAGCCAGTTATTTGAATCAATATCATAACTTTTCATTAAGTATTCTAATATATGAATTTCTGTTTCATTTAAGAAAATGACTCCAAAAATGATTTCTTTATTTCTTAAAACTGACATATTTATATTAGAAGATTCTATGTAATCTTCTCTAAAAGCTATTGGAAATAACGCAAATATCCAGACATTTAAATATGAATTTTTATAAAGAAAATTTCTAAATGTATTCAAAATATTATTAATATGATTATAGTTTATTTATTTGACTGACTTTCATTTCACTGAGACCAAATCACTTAATTTTCAAAATACTGAAAGCTCATTTGACTGAATCTCTTTTCACTGAATTGTAAGCCATAGACATGATGTGGGTATCCATTCACCTGTGACTTGTTTGTGATAAAAAGAATTTCTGTACCTTACAGTGCTAACTGTCAGAATACCAATAGTCATGTAGAAAGTGGTGCAGTGTTTTTAAATGTGGGTATGTCTCTTTACAATTTTATTGGAAGTATCTAAATTAATATGGTGGATGTTTTGTGTGTTCCAGTAGTAGTGGCAGTGTGTAGAGTACTGTAAGGCAAGTAAAAGTTTTATGTGCGTTTCCCCACTGTGGTGCAATCCTGGAGTTTGTATATATAGTTATGGGGGTGTGGGGGGCACAGCTCCCCACAATGGGGTGTGTGTGGGCATAGCCCACCACTACATTTGGTTTTATATTGCCCAGTTTTTGTTAAGAGGGTAAGTAACTAGTTTTTAAGGTCTGGAAAGAGGTAGTTATTAGTGTTGTGAGTATATCTGTTTATGTTTTAACGTTTAGTCTTTTGAAATTAAGCATTGTAAGCTTTCTGTGAAATGAGATTCAGTCAAATGATTTTTAATTATTTTGAAATTAGGTGATTTGGTCTTTGTGAAATAAAAGTTAGTCAAATGGGTTTTAGGTGATGTGAAGTAGACCTATATATATATATATATATATATATATATATATATATATATATATGACTCCACTTCTAAATCTTAAATCTCAAATCTCTAAATTCAAAATGCTGAAACCAAAATCTTGAAAACACAAAATTCTGAAAACTTAAACTACTGAAACTCAAAATGTCGAAAAAAAGCACAGGACACCAACACTAACTATATTGCGGCACAACTACATACAGAAACATATTACTCTTCTCCAAGTATAAGCAGGGGTCAAGCCCCACTGCACCCCCCATGTGGGGAGCTGTGCCTCCCATGCTATCTGCTACTGAAATATATCAACTCCAAGATCGTATTTCACTACACTAAGATGAGTTATGTTGTAGTATAGCAAATTAGAAGTGAACATGACTAAGGTTACAACAGGCAGTCATGAAGCACGTAATGGTATGTTTGCCATTTTCTGCTGTGGAGTGCAATCTCTGAATTTATATATTTAAGAAGCAGGTGGTGTGGGGGTGCAATAAATTTGGTGAATATTTAAATCCCAATGAATATAGCATCTATTTTAGTTTCTGCATTTTCTGCATTTTCTGTGTGTTTTCTGTGTGTTTCTATCTAAAAACAAAAAATAATCCTTGTTTTCCCACCTCTCCTTGACTAGTTTAGACTAGTTTACAGGCTTTGCTGTATTCTGGGCTGTGGTGTAGTTCCTGTATTGTCCATTACCTTACTTGAATAGAAGGAAGTTTCTTTGCTCACCAGTGGGAGTGGGGAGCCTTGAGCAGCCTACCTGACCCTGTAGGAAGTGACCTCAGCACAAGAGCTGTAGTAATTGGTTGTTTTGGACCATCTGCAGCTCTTTTGAAGTTCCCTGTTTAAAATCCGTGTTTGCGCGGCTTTGCGCGATTGTGAGCATAGCGCAGCGCCGGTTAAACAAGGTTAAACTTCTTCTGGCTCCGCCAAGTCTGCTCTTCAAATTTTCCCTTAAGGAAGCTCTACTCTTAGTATAATCAGACTACTCGCTATATTATAAGCCTAGCACTTGTTCTCAAAACTTCTCTACTAAGCACTCTCATACTAAGTAAGCACTACATCCACCTACCACCCCTGTGAATATCCACTTCCCTTAAAGGCACAGCACTCCTTTATACTATTCTAGCATGTCAAGTGGTAGAGTACTGGCGTCCTCTCCAGTTCAGCTGGTTAATCTGGGTATCTTGAGACAATGCTACAATTGTCTCATGTACACAGACAACCCTCTCCTCCTCCCTTAAGGAAGCTCTACTCTTAGTATAATCAGACTACTCGCTATATTATAAGCCTAGCACTTGTTCTCAAAACTTCTCTACTAAGTAAGCACTCTCATACTAAGTAAGCACTACATCCACCTACCACCCCTGTGAATATCCACTTCCCTTAAAGGCACAGCACTCCTTTATACTATTCTAACATGTCGAGTGGTAGAGTACTGGTATCCTCTCCAGTTCAGCTGGTTAATCTGGGTATCTTGAGACAATGCTACAATTGTCTCATGTACACAGACAACCCTCTCCTCCTCCCAACAAACACAAATACATGTGAGAGATGCAACTATATAGCCAAACTGGAGGCTGAACTCTCGCAACTCAGGGCTGCCATGACCAGACAGGAGGAGATGGTAACCACACACACAACAAACCCAGTCCCACATAGGCCTACCACAACTGCAAACCAAACACATAAAAACACAAAGACATACTCGGAGGCTCTAATAAAAAACTTACCAAAACAACAGAGGCTCCCAAAGCAGACATCCAAAAATCCACCACCTCAAAACAAAACACATGCAACACATACTTCAATAAATCAGTGTGTCAATCAATCACAGCCCTTAAGGCCAAACACCATGCCTGATACACTAGTAATAGGTGACTCTATAGTCAGACACACTGATGTCCCGTTTACTAGGCTGAACAAGGAGAGGGTGACTGTGAGCTGCCTATCGGGAGATAGGATCCACCACATAACACACACACTCAGGTCACTCCAAAGCAAGTACAAATATGACTCCGTCATTGTCCATGCTGGCGTGAATGACCTGAGACGTACCTCCCAGGACTACATGAAAAGAGACATAGAGGAGCTCTCTGATTATGTAGCCCAGGCTGGTATGACCCTGACCCTGAGCAACATCTTGCCCTCACCAAGAATGATGCCACAATACAAAGACAAGATGATCAGCTTTAATAATTGGCTCAAGTACTGGTGTCATTCTAAGAGGATCCAATGTCTGTCTGCCTGGGATGACATGCTGGACAAGCCACACTACTTCGCAAGGGACTGCTTGCACCTGTCACCACTGGGCTTCCGGATATTGGCTAAGGCTCTTGCCACCCCCATAGTGCCATTTTTAAGCAAGGCTCAAAAGACAAACCCACCTCCTTAGAAAACTAAAATGGAAAAAAACTAAGGGTAATGCTGCTCAACGCCAGAAGTCTAAATCTCAAGATGCATGCACTCGATGCACTCCTCAGTATGGAGAACATCGACATCTGTGCAGTAACTGAAACCTGGTTCAAGGCTCCTGAGAGCACCCCAGCACTACCAGGCTATACCTCGTATCATGCTTTTCTGCCCCTGAACCACAAAGGGAGGGGGAGTGTCCATATTCATCAAGGACACCCACACCTCCAGGTTAGTAGCAACACATGAAGCATCGGAGACTATACAGGTGCAACTAACCATAGGCAAAACTGCTATACAACTGGAAGCATGTTACAGACCACCCTCCCAATCTCAGGAGACCCACTCAGCCTTCCTGAAGACATTGGAGGATATGAATGTATCACAAAATACCATCATACTGGGAGACTTCAACTACCCCAACATAGATTGGGTACATTATTCTAGCCCTAACACCCTAGCCCAAAGGTTCCTGGAATTCATAAATTCAAATGAACTGGAACAACTAGTCACCTCTCCCACTAGGGGAGATAATATACTAGACCTGATCATCACAAACATGGGGACAAAATGCTCCACATCGGAGGTATACCCCTCACTAGTAAGATCTGACCACAAACTAATCACCCTGGATATACATGTCCCACCTCCACACCCAGCACAAAAGACCACAGTGAAAATCTTCTCAAAAGCAGACTTCACTCTTCTTAAGACTGAGATGGTATCCTTTAAGCCCACTGGGCCAGTGGATACCACATCCCACAATGCTGAATCCTTCACAAATGCTTTCTATGGACATCTCCAAGAATGCATGGATCATGCAATCCCAAATAAATCCAAGTTCCTCTCCACCAAAGGCAAGCGTCCTGTCTGGTGGGCCTCAGCCATTAACAAATTGTATAACAAAAGAAGGAAGCTACAGCATGACAGAGCAAAATCCCATAAAGAGAAGACATCTCTGATCAACATTAGCAGAAAACTACGTTCTCTCATAAAAACATCCAAGGCCAACTTTGAGAGAAAAATCACGAAGGACACTAAAGATAACCACAAAGCCTTCTTCAGCTATGTTAGAAACCTGAGCGGAAACCCTCAGATATGCTCAGAGTTAGTTCACAACAACAAAAAATACACTGAACCCACAGATATTGCCAACATTCTAGCTGACAGGTTCAGTGCAAATTTGTCCCCTCCCTCACCCCCAAAAGAAGAAATACTTATCCCAGCTGAATGTAATCTCCCTGTCATCTCAGATGTCCAGGTGAGAGCCGCCCTCAGCAAAGCTAAAAACACAGCATCAATGGGACCTGACGGTATCCCGGGTTGCGTGCTACGTGAACTCCAAGAGGAGCTAAACCCGCACATAAAAATGCTATTTAACCTTAGCCTTACTACAGGATATGTACCTGAACACTGGCATACAGCAACAGTGGTCCCACTCCACAAACGGGGTACCTCTACAGACCCTGGGAACTACCGCCCCATAAGCTTAACCAGCTTGGTCTTCAAAGCTATGGAAAGAATCATTATGGAACTCAAAAACAGAGATATTGGGGAACTACAGACACTTGACCCCACCCAGTTTGGCTTTGTAAAGGGCAGATCCTGCCTTTTGAACCTGATTGACTTTTTCGAAACAGTCATTAGAGCCATTGATGAGGGCAAAGCAGTCCATACAGCCTACCTGGACTTGGCTAAGGCCTTCGACACAATACTCCACTCAGGCATCATAGATAAGGTCAACAGCTTAAATGTAAACCCTTATGTCACTAGATGGGTTGCAAACTGGCTAAAGGACAGAACCCAGAAAGTTAAAATTGCTGGAGCAATGTCAGACTCAAAGCCAGTCACAAGTGGTGTCCCACAGGGATCTGTCCTGGGACCCCTCTTGTTCGGCATTTATTTCTCAGATGTTAAAGCAAACATGGGAGGGTTGTGGCTGACAAAGTTCACAGATGACTGCAAACTAGGCCATAGTCGATACACCAGCGGACACATACATCCTACAAAAAGGCCTCACAGAAATGGACAACTGGTGCCGGAGTCATGGCCTTAAACTAAATGCCAAAAAATGTATAGTCATCCCCTTTGGGAAAAACAAAGTACCCACAAATTATCACATAGACAGCAACCCACTGAGTACGGAAAAAGTAATCCGAGACCTAGGGACCCAAGTCGACAGCGACCTCTCATTTGACACCCACGTTGCCAAAGTGGTTAGAAAAACATTCTACCTTGCACACCTTATCATGAAGGGATTCACATCCAGATCCAAGGATGTCATTGTACCCCTATACTCCTCCCTCATCAGACCCATGATTGAGTACAATGCCCCATTTGGTATGTACCT